>NC_037669.1:86630829-86723855 GCF_003255815.1 Theropithecus gelada
GTCCCCCGCCCCCCGCCCGCCCCGAGCCGCCCACGGCCCGCGCCGCGCCCCGGCGGGTCGGCAGCCCGGCGCGTGGTTCTGCCCGGCACCGCCTGCGCGCTCGGGGTGGCCGCCGCGTGGGACTCGGGGTGCCGCCACGCCGGCCTGGTCCGGCTGACCTGCGGGCTCCAAAGGGTTAAGCGCGCTCCAGCCGCGGGCTGCCCGGTTAACCCCCTCCGCGCCGCACGGTGCGCTCTCCCCTCGGGACCCGGAGGAGGCGGGCGGCGCCAGTGGCTCGCGCGGCGCTGGGGTGCGGATGAACCGCTCCTCCCCGCGCATTTCTGGGCTGGGGGAAAAGCTCCGGCTCCAGCGCCCGCCCCGACTCCGCGCCGGCCTCCCTCTGAGCACACCTGGAGGAGGCCCCGCCCCCTGGGAGCACAGGTGCTAGCGGGCGGTAGCGGCTGCGGTCTCCGAGTGCACCCTCGTCACGGCTCGGTCGGGCTCCCTGGCTGCTCCGGAGCGGGGCAGGCGCCCCCTCCTTTCCTCGGGCCCTTTCTGGAATGGGGGGATGGGGTAGCCCGGCTCTGTAGAGAGCACTCAGTGCCCCAGGTAACTGCCTGCAGCTGGAATCGCGAATCCAGGGCGCCCCCCAACTTCTCCGCTGCCCTGCGCCTGGCCTGGCGTCGCGGAGGGCAGCGGGGATGGGGGGCAATATCTCCCCCCGCCCCAACCCGCCCCCATGTGTGTTTAGAGGCAGGTACAGGGAAGTCAAAGCCAAGGTCTTTCAAACCGCTTGTGTTGCTCAAGGAAATAGACAGTGCTGCTGAAACTTGCCTCCAGTCTGGGGAGCTGAAGGGAATAGTTTGTTTTTTGATACCTTCGCTGGCTCGGATTTAGGGTGGGGGAGGTTTGCAAACGGCAGCTCCTGTCTAGAGGGGAAAATACTTTATCTGGTGGATGACTGATATTTTTCATTTAGCTTTGTGCTGGGTGTTAGGAGAAGGGTGTCTGCTTTGTTACTTCACAGGATTCGATTTATTTGCTTTTCCGATCTGCATGTTCCTACGGCGTTTTAGAACGTTTCAGAACAGTGACTTTAAAGCAAAAATAAAGTAAAAACTCAGCGTGAATTAAGAAAAATAAGTGTTTATGGGAAGGTGCTCCTTACCCAGAGGACACTAGTCATCCTCAATTGTTGGGGGGCACCTGGGCAGAGAGACTGGGGACCAGATAGAAGACTCTCCAGGGGCCTTCCTGAGGGGGTGTCTGGTCCGTGAGGTGAAAACAACCAGGCTCTTGTCCTTTTTTGTGCTTTGTTTTTGGAGACTGGCGAGGCGAGAAATCGCCCTGTGGTCTAATAACAATATAAAGCTGGCCTGGGCCACCTCTCCTATGGCTGCTTCTGATCCAAAATCTTAAGGGATAGAAGACGGTTCCCTCCAAAGAAACTGCCCATCCAAGGAGCATGTATGAAATTCACAAGTACATATGTCACTTTCAGAAGTCTTGGTCTAAAGCCTTGCCTCTTGAGGCCTTTTCTACAAAATCCCGTGAGCAAGTTTGTTTTATGATACCTTCGCTGGCTCGGATTTAGGGTGGGGGAGATTTGCAAAGGGCAGCTCCTGTCTAGAGGGAAAAACACTGTATGTAGTGGATGACTGAGCCGAACCGTATTTGCTCATGGTTCAGTTCAGTGCAGCCAGCATTCATAAGGCACCAGTTAAGACTAAGGGTCTGGTCTAGATGTCAGGACAAATCTGTGGCACACTTCCTTCCTCAAGGACAATCTAATGACAGAAGAAAAGTGTGTATGCTTTTTTTTTTTTTTTTTTTGAGACAGAGTCTTGCTCACTGTGTTGTCCATGCTAGAATGCAGTGATGCAATCTCGGCTCACTGTAACCTCCGCCTCTTGAGTTCAAGAGAGATTCTCCTGCCTCAGCCTCCTGAGTAGCTGGGACTACAGGCATGCGCCACCACTCTCGGCTAATCTTCGTATTTTTAGTAGAGACGGGGGTTTCACCGTGTTGGCCAGGCTGGTATTGAACTCCTGACCTCAGGTGATATGCCTGTCTCGGCCTCCCAAAGTGCTGGAATTACAGCCGTGAGCCACTGCACGCCTGGCTGTGTATACTTCTTTCATGCCATGCAAACATAACAGCTATAACAAGTATGAAAAAGCACTATACAAGCATCAGACAGATTAATTGTAACTGAGGGAACTGAGACGTTTTCACAGAAGAGAGGGCATTTGAACTGATTCTTAGAAACTGTCCAGGAGAAAGAGGGATGAATAGGTGGCGTACAGGGAATTTTAGGGCAGTGAAGCTATTCTTTATGATACTGCCATGATGGATATAGGACATTATGCATTTGTCAAAAACCCATTGAACTGTACACCACAAAGCATAAACCCTAATGCAAACTATAGACTTTTGTTAATGGTAGTACCACAATATTGGTTCATCAATTATAACACTGGGGTGTACCAGTGTTATAACTGTGTATATCGTGTAGCCCACCAGTGCAAGATGTTAATAGGAGAAACTGTTGGGGGAGGGAATATATGGGAATTCTGTCCTTGCTGCAAAATTTTTCTGTAAACCTAAAACTGCTCTTAAAAAAATAAAGTCTATTAAAAACAGGTGACTACTTTTACAGGGCATACATGATGTATGAGGAATGAGCTTTGGGGGTAAGAGCAAAGGCACAGGGGAGATGACCAGGAGCACAGTGTGGTTGAGGCGAAGACCACCTGGGCTAGAGGAGGAGGAGGCTGGAAAGGCCAACCCAGATCTGTGGAGGAAGGCTGGCTGGCTAAGAAGAGGAGATTCAATTTCTTGGCAGTGAGAGCCAGTGAAGGTGTTTTAGCTCAAAAGTGACATGATTAAATTGTGGTTTGGGTCTCCAGGTTTTATGCGTTAGATCTTAACAAATTTATGGTATTGCAGGAGGGTGTTGGGTTTTTTAATTATTTTTAGAAACAGGGTCTCACTGTGTTGCCCAGATTGGAGTGCAGTGGTGTGATCATAGTTAACTGTAACCTGCAAGCCCTGGCTTCAAGCAGTTCTCCTGCCTCAGCCTCCCAGCGTGCTGGGATTATGGGCATGAGCCACTGCTCAGCCTTGAATTGGCGTTTCTGACATTCCATCCCAGTTTCTGAATGAGTCTCATCTTGGCGATGTCTCCAGCAAGCCTTTTTTTTTTTTTTTTTTTTTTTTTTTTTTTTGAGGGCCTTGATTCAGCACAGCTCTGGATGCGTTGGCCCACTGGGTAATTTAAATATTTCTATCCCCATGATAATGCAGACTACTGAATAAATAAATAAGAAGATTTTTTAAAGGCTTCCTGTGTGCCAGTTTCTAGGGTAGGCACTTTATATGTACTAACTCATTTAATTCTCATAACAAGCCTGTGAGGTACTATAAAACCCTCATTTTGGCCAGGCACAGTGGCTCACACCTATAATCCCAGCACTTTGGGAGGCAAAGGCAGGCTTGAGTCCATGAGTTTGAGACCAGCCTGGCCAACATGGTGAAACCCGTCTCTACTAAAATTACAAAAATTAGCCAGGGGTGGTGGCATGTGCCTTAAGTCCCAGCTACTCGGGTGACTGAGGCAGGAGAATTGCTTGAACCTGGGAGGCAGAGGTTGCAGTGAGCAGAGATCGTACACTGCACTCCAGCTTGGGCTATATAGAGCAAGACTCTTAAAAAAAAAAAAAAAAAAAAAAAAAACCTTGTTTTACAGACAACAAAACCAAGGCACTGAGGAGTTAAGTAGCTTGCCCAAAACCACACGCAATTACTTAGTGGCTGAGCCAACAAGACATGAGGAAAGGTTAAAACAAAAGATTTCAGCTCTAAATCAGCTACATGTGCTATAACCCAGTTAATGCTGCTAACACACTATTGTGGGGTCTTAATCTCCATGACCTTATTTATAAAGCACTCCCACTTGAAGGCACTGAGCTGGCATGCCGGACATGGTTACCTGCCTGCACTGCATTTCAAAATACCTTGCTGACGGCCCAATCCAGAACCTCACCGTCTCACACCCCAGGTCATGCACAAGATGCCCATTCTCCATTTTTCCTCCCACAAATAATCCATCTTGTTCAAAACACACCATGTCCCTTCCCTAACCAAAATATGTTTGCTTCCTCCTTCCTTCCACATTCAACCTAAACTCCTCTGACTAGCGTTCAACCTTATCATCTCGCACCATTCACTTTCAACTGTGGTCTGCAGTCTCCTCATTAGACTGTGAACATGCTGTGCTCATTTCTGACTCTCTGCTTTGGTTCCTGTTTATTCGCTGACCTGGAATCCCTACCTTGCTGACTTGCTGACCTCTCACTAACCCCTCTCCATTGAACAAGCCTCAGTCAAGTCTCTGCCTCCTCCAGAGGCCTTCTCTGATCGCTCCTGCTGCTATGGACACTGGTGTGCCCCCACCCCTACCTCCCCTTCCCTAAAGGCCTGCAGCACCTGGCTTTCCCTTTGATGACATACATTCTTGTGTCTTGTGTGATTGCTTCTTGGCTATAAATCCTGTCTCTCCAACCAGTGTGGGTCCTTAAGCAAGGATCACCTCCTTAACCCCCTACCCCCGCTGCTAAGTGTTATGCTCACAGTGGATACTAAATACTCCGATTAATCTGCATAGGATCATAAAAGCCCATATAGATCACCAGAAATTGTCAGCTGAAATTAACAAAAATCCCATAAAGTTTATGGTAGCACACTTGGCCCTGAGATGATAAAAATATAAAACAGAGGGACAATTGGGTCTTTGGCACACCAGGAATTCTAATTAAGAAAGATAAACAGATCCCGAAGGGTATATGCAGAACATATCCTTAAACAAACTGTGAAGTTGGGTTTGAATGAGTTCCTCCATCCACAGGTCCTGGTGCTAAGAGGGGATAGCCTTGACCCACTAACCACCAGAACAGGCAGATTAAGTGGGTGGGGACATGTGTTCCAAGTAGAGGAATGGCATGCACAAAGTCAGGCTGAGAAGTCCAGAGTACGTGCAGAAATTAATAAGTAGATGGTTAGGCTGGGACCTAGGGGCCTTAGGAGATAGTGGTGGTAAGGAAGGTTGCAAAGGCAGCACAGAGTGGCTGGTGTCAGGACCCTAGTGTCTGGCTCAGCAGTCTAGGTGTTACCCTACACCAGCAGTTCTGATTTTTTTTTTTTTTTTTTTTTTTTTTTTTAATCTCAGGACGTCTCTAGAGTCCTAACAAAGAGCTTTTCGTTTCTGTTTTTGTTTTTCAGAGACAGGGTCTCACTCTGTCACCCAGGCTGGAGTGTAGTGGCACAATCACAGCTCACTGCAACCTTTTAAAAAATTTTTTTGTAGAGATGGGGTCTCACTTTGTCAAATCATTCTCCTGCCTCAGCCTCCCGAAGTGCTGGGATTACGGGGATGAGCCACTGCACCCGGCTTAGAACATTTTTTAAATCATTTATAATTCACTTGAAAATAGTTACCAGCCCATTGCGTGTTCTAACATACTTTTAAAAATGAAAAGTAACTGTTTTCCAGAACAAAATGGTGAGAAGAGTGGTGTTCTCATTGTTTGCAAATCTCTTTACTCTCTGGCTGAAGACAGCTGGATTCTCCTTTGTGCTCCTGCGTTCAATCAGTAGTGATAGAATGTTTGGACTGAAGTACATGAAGAGTATTCAGCCTCACACAGGTATATAGTTGGAAAAAGGAGGACTGTTTCAGTCGCCTTTTCAGATAATCGTGGGTATTATTCTTTGCCATGAGGCCAAAACTTGACTTGTAAAAGTTAGTTGACATGTGTAATTTCAAACCATGTCAGTGAAACTTTTTACAATGTTACATTAAATTCTATCAGTCTATTTCACAGTTTGAATGGATCTTTTACCCATGCATGATTTGGTAACATTATGCATTGGTCATCTGGAAAATCCTGGTTCACTGAGTTACACAGGTTTTCCAAATGTTGACACATTTCATTATACCATATCAAAAAGCCACATTCATTGTTATCACCACCAATCTCATCAGAAAGTCTTTAAGTATTGGGAAACTGTCAAGCTCTCTGTGGTAGACAGAAGTTTTTCAAAACTCTAATTTTCACTTGAAAGCTGAAATTTTGTAATTGGCACAAACACTGTCAAGATTTTCTTTAAGGTAACAGGCTTACTTCATTCATTTTCAAGAAAATAACTGCCAAATACTTAGGTCTGAATAAACATAGTTTTTCAGTAAAAATGGTGTTCCACGAAAAAGTAAGCCATCCAGCCTCCTACCTCAAACCATCACACAAGCGAGGCAGTCGTATACAGCAGAAATGCTTTATGCATTTGTCCTAATTTGTTACTCAGAATATTAAAAAGACATCTACCCAAGGATTAAGATTTAATAAAGTTAATTATTTTTACTGCTTCACCAAGGAGATTATTAAGTAAAACTGGCTTTTTTTTTTTTTTTTTTTTTTTTACTGTGAGTGCATGACAGAGAAAAAGGCAGCATCCACCAGCACACTTTGGTGTCACTGCCCTGATTCATGCTAAGACACCAGCAGTTTTAAACACTGTTGATTTTGTACCATCAGTGCAATGTCAACACATTAGGGAAGACAAATAAGTCTTAATGTTACCATGAAAATAGTCTTGACCTCAAAGAAAGGGCCTTTTGGTCCCCCAGGTAGGGTTACCAGATAAAATACAGGATACCCAAATGTTGCATGGGGCATACTTACACTAAAAAAAAAAAAAAAAAAAAAAAAAAAAAAAAGCTGTTTATTTGAAACTCAACTCAAATTTCCTTGGGCTTTCTCTATTTTTATTTGCCACAATTGGCCACCTTACCTCCAGGGGATCATAGACCACACTTTGAAAACAGCTGCTCAGGCTGCTTTGGGTCATTTTTGAGCAGAGAAATGGTATCAGTTGTACTTCATGAAAATAGCTCTAACCTTAGTGGGCAAGGTAGATCAGAGAGTGAAAAGATTTGTAGAGTACAGAAAGGTCTGATGGGTCCATTCAGAAGATGTCACTTTTTGTCTTAATCAATACAAGATTTGTTGATGAATTTCTTTAGTTATTCTGAAGGGCAGCACTACTCTGAGATTGGGCAGGGAAAACAGGAAGCTAGCAGAGGGCAGCTCCCTGTCTAGTGAGGTCCCCTACCCCATGGTGCTAACTCGCTACTCTCCCCATCCACTGCCATCCCCCACCATCGTCAGGACTTCTCCATTACAACTGACTTAGGCCTCACCCAGCAAAATTTAAAGTCCTTTCTTCTGGCTTCGGCCTCATTGCATAGAGTCCAGCTGGTCTTTATCCTCCATCAAGTGACTGTTCACTCGAAGAACAGGATTTACATTTCACATCAGACAAAGTAATTCCAATTGCTTTAACTGGTTCATTCCCATCCCCTTTGACCCAATTCTTAAATCTTATCCATCACTCTCTGATGCATCAAGTACTTTCCACTTCCAGAGTTGGGAAATCCTGGCAGAGTCTAGTATATGCAGTCAACACCCCATTATCCATGCTAACTGAAAGGAGGGAATAAGTCTGAAGTTTCCCATCTGTGGAATAAACTGGTTATAAGACATGATCTCTAAGAGTTCTTCACATTCTAGGATGGCATATTGGAGAGCCTAGACTTTGGAGCCACATAGAACTGGGCTCAAATCCTGGCTCTGCCAGCTGCTAGCTATGTTGTTTGGGGGATGTCACTTACCCTCTTAGGGCCTCAGTTTTCTCACCTTTAAAACAGAAATAATATCACCCATCTTGTTTATGTATTGCAAACATTTAAAATACTGTTTCAGAGCTTCTGACACATACCATCAAGTTAAATCATATAACTTATGTGAATTTAAATATACTCAGTTACAGAGAGACGGAGGGAGCCACTTAAGTGGTGCTGGCAGGAGTCTGTCCCTCCTTTGACTGGTCTTAGTTTTTACCTTTATATCCTGACTTTAGAACTTAACTCACCACCTCAATTAAAATATTAGGTTAGTACAATTACTTTTGCATCAACCTAATACAATCCACTGTAATGGCTCTCCTTTTTGTTAAGTGCATTCTGTCGTTCAAATACAGTCCCAAAGCAACTGAACACAGTGGTTTTATTAGTAAGTCTTTGAATTTTGCTTAATTTTAATTTCTGTTATTTAGTATTTAAGATTCAGTAATCAATGCTGACAACCCCAAAGCAGGACAGAGATCATAGTGAAATAGATAGTTAAACACATGCACATAAATGCAGCCCTGTGTCTCATGCTGAATGTAATTATAGGTGCACGCACACCCCACACAACACTGGTTTCAGTCAACACCACTACATAGCCATCTCCAGGTTAAAAGCATAAGCTAGCTACTGGAAATAAAACTGGTGTAGTCACACGCTGCAATGAAAAAATCACACAGATCTGCATCCAATCAACCACAGGAGCAAATTTATGAGGACAGGAAGTTGTTAGGGAGATCCAGAAAGTCAATAAACGTCAGAAATTTTATAGTTCAAACATTAGAGTTACCTTTTTGTTTCTTCAGAGCAGTTGTTAAAATATTTAATTCACAAAACAAAACTGATGTTTAAATGGCACCAGTATCTCTCAGACTTGGCACCTACCGTGTATGTGGACCTGTTTACCTTTCTTACTACTCAAAAAAAAAAAAAAAAAAAAAAAATCACTAAGTCACAAATCCTTAATACTGACATAAGCTTGTTAAACTTTTAAACCAGTACTTTGGTGGAGCATTAAATAGGAAATCATTAAAAATATTGACCTTTTGTAATCTCAGTTGTCTAATAAGACCCTCTGAAATAAGCACCACCCCTCTACTCCCTTTTAACACAGTAGAGAGGACTTGGCCACTTTAGTAACGTTTTCTTTCTGTTTGACAAAAATGCAATATGAAAATGCAGTGACCTCTCACAGCTTCATGCTTATGGTTAAAAATGGATGCTAAAAATTGGAATTGGACTGTGGGTTTGAAAATTTGATAAAATAGCCAAACTTTATACTTCCTAGGTTATTGGAACAAACACACAGGGGAAAAAATACTTTTTAAAAGGTTCTAATTTGAGAAACTTGAAGAGGAAGGTTATACGATCCAAAACTACTTATTTGAAGAAGAATCGTTATACAAACTTAGACAACTCACTAAGGATTATCTGTTTGGTGTCCTAATAACCAGGTTGGCACGGTATTCCATCCAGAAATATGGAACTTTCCGTTTTTCTGTTTTATCTTTTTTATGTTGCTATTTTTAATGTGTGTTTATAATACACTGAAGAATCTCAGTCAATCACGTATTGAGCAAAATAATCACCATGGCAGGGAGACACACATGGTAGTCTTTATTGTCAACATGTCTATAAAACTGAATAAATATTTGTTAGTGTTCCATTGTGATAAATACAAGGAACACGTGAGGCTGAAAGGGAACAGTGTCGAGAGCACCATAAATTTTCAAAACCTGACATGACTTTAATGGCAATTAACAAAGAATGCCAGGGTGTATGGGAGAGTTTTTGCAAACACACTACATCACAGACAGACTAGACCTTTAATGATGTGACAGAGTAGCCAAAAGATAGAAGATTGGACATCTTGTCCCAGGAAGCTAAATATTTAAGTGGTATAAAAAGGTCTTGCAGGATTCTGAACTTTCTACCCATAGCTTGCCTCCCTTTCCTTCGTCAGGCCTCTCCTTGGCTTCCTTTCCCAGCTCCTCGGTCCTAACAGGGTTCCTTTCATCACCCATAGACCTTTCTTCTTGGAAATTTCTTCCCTCTAGTCCCTTTACTTACTCCTCCAAATACTTCTTCATGAATCTCCAAAGTGCCCCAATTATTATAGCTCACCAGAGACAGCTAAAGGCAAGGTCATCATCCTAAGGAAGATTTAACAAGAAGAGGCAGAATATCAAGGTTCTCTTCCTGGCCACACTTAGTTGACATCCTAGAACTCTGCAATGGTACAATTTAGAACTAGAATAATGGCCAGGTGTGGTGGCTAACTCATGCAATCCTAGTATTTGGGGAGACCAAGGTGGGAGAATCACTTGAGGCTAGGAGTTCAAAACCAGCCTGGGCAACATAGTGAGACTCTGTCTCTACAAAATATATATATATGTATATATATATATGGAGAGAGAGAGAGAGCAAGGTGTGGAGGCATGGTGGTGCATGCCTCTAGTCCCAGCTACTCAGGAAGCTGAGGTGAGAGGATTGCTTGAGCCCAGGAGGTGGAGGCTGCAGTGACTATGACCATGCCACTGCACTGCAGCCTGGGAAACAGAGCAAGACTCTGTCTCCAAATCCATAATAAACCACAAGACCCATGGTTTTCAGTGTAGTTGCCCTGACAGCAGCAGCTGCATCATCTGAGAACTTGATAGAAATCCCAATTCTGCAACTCACCTCAGACCTACTAAATCAGAAACTCTAGGGGTGGGGCCCAGCAATCTGTGTCT
This sequence comes from Theropithecus gelada, assembly GCF_003255815.1. Classification (NCBI taxonomy): domain Eukaryota; kingdom Metazoa; phylum Chordata; class Mammalia; order Primates; family Cercopithecidae; genus Theropithecus; species Theropithecus gelada. The sequence goes on from NC_037669.1 coordinate 86,641,288, forward strand.
CAACAAACCCTCCAAGTGATTCTGATTCATTCTAAAGTTTGAAGACATTGCACTGTACAGATGAATTGCTTTTTGTAAGATTTCTTCTGGTTGTAGAATAGATTCTGGCAGCATAAGGAATGTTAATGCCCTTGTGTTTCAATAGTACTTATCATGTGAAAAGCACAATAGCTTATTCTCTTCGTTCTTTTCTTGATTCTCATAAAATCCCTACAAAGTAATGCAACTGGATCTGTTTCACAGAATCTTGTAGGACTTATCATGTAAATAATACAATTTATGACAGCTTTGAGGGCTGGAAAATGTTCCTCCACAAAGCTAGCCCAATGACCTGATGGAAGACTGTGTGTTATGGTTTCAAGGATACCGAAAAGATCAAATTCTACACTTTTCCACCCAGTTCACTGATGCCAGAAATTCCAACATCATAGCTTAAAGCTTGAGTCCTCCATCTGAATGCAAATATCCCTGGAATATCATAACAAGCCCTTTACTTCTCGGGTTAGAGATGGAAGAAAGAGGATATGAGCACCCTGTTCTCAGGAAGTGGAATGTCTACACCTGCTTTGAGAAGACTACTCCAAAGGGGATATCTAGGGTCACTATAGGCAACTTTGCTTTCTCCATAATTTTGCCAAGGGCCAGGTGTGCACACATAACCAGGTGTACATTGTAGGTGCATGAAAACCTTAAGGATTGACTGTGGAGGCTGAAGGAGGAAGAATGAGTAGACCTTAACAAAGATAGAAGTAAATGGGCAGATTCCTGCCTTTTGGGACACTAGGAAAGATTAAAAGCCTCACCCCCAAGCCCCACCCTCCTAACCCTACCCCCACCACCAAATTAACATGGAAATAGATCAGTAGATCTTCCAATTCTATTTGGTTCTCTTCTTCCTCACCTGTCTATACATCCCTTTTTTTAAAAAGTATTATATTTATATTGTACCTTATAGTTTGCAAAGCACTCTCACATACAATGTTCATTTGCTCACTACAGTCCTAAGAAAAAGATAAAATTCTTAATTTACTAAGGAGGAAACCTGGACTTGGCTACTGCCAATACATGGCAGAACTTAGATTTGAATCCTGGTTTTCCAATTCCAAGCCTGCTTCTTTCATCTATGTGCATTTTCATTTTTAATTTAATTTAATTTTTTTAGAAACAGTGTCTCACTCTGTCACCTAGGCTGTTGTGCAATGATCACGGCTCACTTCAGCCTCAACCTCCTGGGCTCAAGCAATCCTCCTGCCTCAGCCTCCTGAGTAGCTGGGACAACAGGAGCAAGCCACCACACTTAGCTAATTTTTTAATTTTTATTTTTGTAGAGACAGGGTCTCACTGTGTTTCCCAGGCTGGTCTTGAACTCCTGGTCTCAAGCGATCCTCCCACCTTGGCCTCTCAAAGTGCTGGGATTACAGGCATGAGCCACTGCACCTGTCCCCAGTGTGTATTTTCAATCTGGTTTGCACCCAACTGCAGGGATGAACCATGCATTGATGCTCAACTCCCATACTCCCTTAAAGAGAAGGTTATCAGGGATCCAGAGCCCTGGCATACAGTGTGAATCCCAGGCTCCCATCATTCAAGCAGGTTCCCAATTTGCTGCCACTGTTTACCTCCTCCCTGCTTTTAGAGCACAAGAGCTTAATGACTTCACAGATGGGCAACATTGTCAGCCATGGAAAAGACATTCTGCTACACATAATTGTACTTTGAAAATATCACTGTGGAAGTGTGTGGATGAGTCACAGAGTTGGCAGGGGAACTTCACATAGGCCAGGCCCTTCTGGTAATGAGCCCCACAGGGCTCTGAAGGTGGCCCAGGCCATGGTTCTTCACTGACGCCAAGCAGAGGATTGCTATGGCCAAGCTGAAAAGACATCCCTTGCTCTGTCACTAAGGCCAGTACACTTGGTTCATGCATAGCCATTTAGCCTAAAGTTATCTAAAATTTCTTCCAAGCCTACAATTCTAATTTATACACAACAAAAGCCTTTATTCTGTTATCCGGTTATCTTGTATCATTTATATGACTCCAGCTTCCACCTTAGTGATAATAAATTACAATTCAAACTTCCAGTCCTGCCCTTTAACCTAAGCTCAGTGCCACATCATCTAATTCCTGGCAGATGTTGCCACCATCAAATTTAAGTGGAAATGTATAAAACCAAATTCACTTCTCATTATCCTCTACAAACCAGCTCCCCATAGCAACTTCTAGCACAGCCATGTTCTCAACTCTCAGGACTCAACATGACGGAGCTGTTTTCTTCACTTTGCACATTTGGTTCGTTGCTATTAATTTCTGTTCTTGAGTACACTCTTCATACTGTTGCCTATCTGATCCTTATTAAATGTTCTTCTGTGAACTGACATTGTCATTCTTGCTTTATAACCATGAAAACAGTAGTTCTCAGCCCTGTCTATAGGTTAGGGCTCCTTAAAACTTCCAGTGCCCAAGCCCCATCCCTAGAAAATTCTGATTCAGGGGCCCTGGGGGTGGGGACCAGTGGTCAGTACCACTGAGAACAAATGTCCTGAACTACAGCAGTTTTCAGACTTGAAGGGGTATGAAGTCACCTTTGGATCTTGTTAAAATGTAGATGTGGATTCAGCAGGGCTAAGCTGGGCCTGAGATTCAGCATTTCTTTTTTTGTTTGTTTTTATTTTTTATTTTTGAGACAGGGTCTTGCTCTGTCCCCCAGGCTGGAGTGCAGTGGTGCGATCTCAGCTCACTGCAGCCTTCACCTCCCAGATTCAAGCAATTCTCCTGCCTCAGCCTCCCGAGCAGCTGGGATTACAGGTGCGTGCCACCACATCTGGCTAATTTTTGTATTTTTAGTAGAGGTGGGGTTTCATGATGTTGGCCAGTCTGGCCTTGAACTCCTGACCTCAAGTGATCCACCTGCCTCCGCTTCCCAAAGTGCTGGGATTACAGCTGTGAGCCACCATGCCCGGCTGAGATTCTCCATTTCTAACATGCTCCCAGGTGATGTTGATGTTTCTAGTTCCAAGGCCACACTTTGGGTATCAGGGTCCTAGAGCATCAAGTCTAACCTCCCATTCTGCCTGATTTTAAGGTCCTGGCCTCATTTCCTGCTGCTTCCTTCTTGCACCAAGCCAGCTCCTGACACGTCCAGACACGGACCCTTCCTCACCATCCTGGTTTACTTGGAATGCCTGACTCCCTTCTCTCTACCTAGTGAGAACTCTCTGCATCCTCACCCCTCCATCAGGATCCAAAGGGCCCAAGCCTTTATCTACCATTTAGTCTTCCCCAAACACTCCATGGTTTATTAATCCCTTTTTCCTCTAATCTCAGCGCTATAGAAAGTACAGCGATCCTCCCGTCATGTCCTAAGCTCTGCAGCTGACAGCAGAAAGAAAACTGGACCGAGAGAGATATGGAAACTGGGCACATCTTGTAACTGCTGGCAAGTCATTTTCCCTTTCTAAAAAAAAAAAAAAGCTCCTCAGAAACTTGGTCCAGCAGAATGATCCTAGGGACATGGGAGGCAAATTGTAATCAACTGCAGACATGTCAGCAACTGAAGCTATTCCTAAGAACATTCAAGTGAAGAGAAACTTAAGAGATCACTTGGTCTCACCATCCCTCTCTCCCCAGATTTTTCTGGTAGAAGCTGAAGTCCTGATAAGAGAAAGAGCTTCCACAGATACCCAATCGATCAATAGCAGGTTCAGGACCAAAGTCCATATTTCTGAGTTGTTTTGTTTTGTTTCGTTTTGAGACAGAGTCTTACTCTGTCACCCAGGCTGGAGTGCAGTGGCATGAATTCAGCTCACTGCAACCTCTGCCTCCGAGTTCAAGCAATTCTCGTGCCTCAGCCTCCCGAGTAGCTGGGATTACAGGTGCACACCACCATGCCCAGCTAATTTTTTATATTTTTAGTGGAGACAGGGTTTCGCCATGTTGCCTAGGCTGGTCTTGAACTCCTGAGCTCAGGCAATCTGCCCACCTCAGCCTCCCAAAGTGCTAGGATTACAGGCGTGAGCTACCGCACCAGGCCATATTTCTGAGTTTTTTATCCTTCCAGATGTAGCAACTTCCTAAACGTTTAAGGGAGCCACCACTGCATCAAGCAGACAATGTGCTGATGCACAGTGATTAGTTGGGCTGGATAAACCTCAGGAAACATTTAATGGCAAGATGTTATAAGAGGGCAATCTACAAGGTAGGACACCCTGTCAATAGCAGAATCTTCTTGCCTTCCACCAGGGACCAGGCCCTACAATCCCATGTACGACTCCTGATTATCCAGCTGAAGCAGAGTTCACCTTTTTACCCCTGGCATCAAGGTCCTCTGCAATCTGGCCCTAACCTAGCCTTCCAGCATCCCTCCCTACTGGAACTTTCCACTCAGACTCACTGTTTCTCACACATACCTTATGCCTTTGCTAATTCTTAAGCCACCAGATTGCTTCTTGGGCACATGAGTCCATGTGGACACGGTTAAATCTCCTGCATGCCCTTTGATATCTTGACGTTTGGAATTGAGTTGGGCGATTGCTCAGTGTGAACAACGATTCTACACTTTAAGGAACTGGGACATGATCTTTCCAAGATAAAAGGGCTTTTCTTTCTTTTCTGGTTTCCTAATGCCACCTCAGGTGACATTCCACTGTGTGGAGCCCAGACCTTTATCACGCTGTGGCCAGAGATGTTTAATTGGACTTTTAAAGATGAGAAAGCAGCAGGGAGCTGATTGTCAGCTCTCTGACAAGACTGTGCAGCATAGGTGGCCAGCAGCACAGAGGAGGGCTGGTCTGCCCAGTGTCATGACTGTCTCCACTCCTGGGGCAGCGAGGTTAGGAGAGAAGGGGAAGATGTGCCAGTGGCAGCACAGCCTTCAGCAGACTCAGTACCAGATTGTCCTATATTCCGTTTCTACCCCAAGAACTGTACTCGCTCAGGAGGCAACAAAGACTTCTTTTTTAAAATTACCCTTCTTCTTAAGACAAACTTTTCTAAGCCTTCATAGTAAAAATTTATTTTTATATTTTGATAATGCGTTTTCATCTCCATGCAACCCTTTAAGCCTCTGAGGTAGGTCAGGGAAAATATTAACACTTCCAGTTTATAAAGGAGTAAACTGAATTCATTATGCTGGGATGTGAGTTTGCTGAGGTTATGCAACTAGTCAATGGTTAAGCCAGAACTGCAGATCAGCTGTCAAAGATCACTGATGAAACAGCAGATAAAAGCTATTTCAAACAGGACGAGTAGAGTATACGACTCCAATTCCTGCTTCTTAATGCCATTCCCTGAAGAAAAAAGATCCCTTTGTTTTGACAAGTGTGTGGAGAGCAGACTATGCCCTAAAGGCTAATTAAAAAACTGAGGTTCCCACATCCACCCTCCATCCTGGGATTGGACTGGCAGAGACTACAAAGAAACACAGACATTTCCAGAGCACACGAGGCTATCTATGTGCTCCGCTGCCTCTAGGCACTGAGGAGTTCCTAGGTCCATGAGAAAGCTGAGAAAGCTACTGACTGAGGATGAGAACCCGTGGGTGCTGCTATGAGCAGACGGTATGCAGTGTGGCCATGAACCCAGATCACCTGATTCATTGTCAAGACGAATAGGGCTCTGGCAGGTCAGATCTGCCACTAAATATGTGAAGTGATTCTTTCCTACTATTTTTCTTTTTTCTTTTCTTTTTTTTATTTTTTTATTTTATTTTATTTTATTTTATTTTTGAGACAGGGCCTCACTCTGCTGCCCAGGCTGGAGTGCAGCGGCACAGTCATAGCTCACTGCAACCACAAACTCCCAGGCTCAAGTGATCCTCCTACCTCAGCCTCCCAAGTAGCTAGGACTCCAGCCACACACTACCACTCCGAGCTTTATTTGTTTTTATTTTTTGTGGAGACGGGGTCTCTTTATGTTGCCCAGGCTGGTCTTGGACTCCTGGCCTCAAGTGATCCTCCTGCCTTGGCCTCCCAAAGTATTGGGATTACAGGTATGAGCCACCACACCTGGCCTCATGTTATTTTCCTCAGAAAGATCTGAGATAGGAGAAAACCTTCAAAATTAATGTATTTTCCTTCTCTTGAACTTTAAGGCTGCCACAGCCCTCACCCTCATTAGTAAAGGCTTGAGGGTGTTTTCAGGAAACTACGGAGAGTAGTTTAAATTTTCAACCCTTTAAAAAGTTGAAAGTTATCCTTTCAACATTGCCTGTGAACAGGTTTTCATTTTTCTTTCAGTAGAATCTACACATCACTAAGAAAATATAGAGGGCATTTCCCCAAGCAATATAGAGGGCAATAAAAAGGATTCCCTATTTAATAAATGGTGTTGGGAAAACTGGCTAGCCATATGCAGAAAGCTGAAATTGGACCCTTTCCTTACACCTTATACAAAAATTAACTCAAGATGAATTAAAGACTTAAACATAAGACCTAAAACCATAAAAACCCCAGAAGAAAACCTAGACAATACCATTCAGGACATAGGCACGGGCAAGGAGTTCATGACTAAACCAAAAGCAACGGCAACAAAAGCCAAAATTGACAAATGGGATCTAATTAAACTAAAGAGCTTCTGCACAGCAAAAGAAACTATCATCAAAGTGAACAGGTAACCTACAGAATGGGAGAAAATTTTTGCAATCTATCCATCTGACAAAGAGCTAATATCCAGAATCTGTAAAGAACTTAAACAAATTTACAAGAAAAAAACAAACAACCCCATCAAAAAGTGGGCAAAGGATATGAACAGACACTTCTCAACAGAAGACATTTATGCAGCCAACAAACATGAAAAAATGCTCATCATCACTGGTCATTAGAGATATGCAAGTCAAAACCACAATGAGATACCATCTCATGCCAGTTAGAATGGCAGTCATTAAAAAGTCAGGAAACAACAGATGCTGGAGAGGATATGGAGAAATACTAATTTTTTACACTTTTGGTGGGAGTGTAAATTAGTTCAACCATTGTGGAAGACAGTGTGGCAACTCCTCAAGGATCTAGAACTAGAAATACCATTTGACCTAGCAATCTCATTACTGGGTATATATCCAAAGGATTATAAATTATTCTACTACAAAGATACACGCACACATATGTTTATTGTGGCACTGTTCATAATAGCAAAGACTTGGAACCAACCCAAATGCCCATCAGTGATAGATTGGCTAAAGAAAATGTAGCACATATATACCATGGAATACTATGCAGCCATAAAAAAGGATGTCCTTTGCAGGGACATGAATGAAGCTAGAAACCATCATTCTCAGCAAGCTAACACAAGAACAGAAAACCAAACACTGCATGTTCTCACTCATAAGTGGGAGTTGAACAATGAGAACACATGGACATGGGGAGAAGGGGATCACACACCCCCCGGCCTACAGTGGGGTGGGGAGATCAGGGAGGGATAGCATTAAGATAAATATCTAATGTAGATGACAGGTTGATGGGTGCAGCAAACCAACATGTCACGTGTATACCTATAACAAACCTGCACGTTCTGCACATGTACCCTAGAGTATCAAAAAAAAGTATTTTAATCCCAAGAGTAACCACTAAAAATATGCAAAGAGCTCTAGCTAAGAATTAAAATGAAATACTAAACCATATTAATTCCAAAAAAGGCAAGAAAAGTGGAACCAAGAAACAAGTCATATCAGAAAAATGGAAAACAAATAAAAATGAGAGAACTAAATCCAACCATATCAATAATTATCTTAAATGTAGATTGACTAAATGCTATAATAAAAAGAAATAGATTGTTTAGACTACATAAAAGTTGTGATTCAACTATATGTTATCTGCAAGAGATACATTAAATACAAAGACACATATAGGTTTAAAACTTAAAAACTGTAAAAGAAATATCATGCAAACACTAATCATAAGAAATATGGAATGGCTAGATTAATATCAGTCAAAATAGACTTCAAGATAAGACAGACTACCAAAAATACAGAACGATATTTCGTAATGACAAAAGGGTCATTTCATCAAAAGACATAGCAATTATAAATGTGTGTTTAATAACAGAGCTTCAAAATGCATACAGCAAAAACTGAAACAGCTAAACGGAGAAATAAACAAATCCACAATCATAGTTAAAGAGATGTTAACACCCCCTCTCAGTAATTGACAAAACAACGAGATTATTAAAAATCAAAAATGGTGTAGAATATGTCAACAATGCTATCAACCACTTTAACCTAATTGATGTTTATAGAACACTAGGCCAGATGTGGTGGCTCATGCCTATAATCCCAGAGTTTTGAGAGGCCAAGGTAGAAGGATCACTTGAGGCCAGCAGTTGGAGACCAGCATGGGCAACATAGCAAGACCCCATCTCTATTTAAAAATTAGCTGGGCATGGTGGCACATGCCTGTAGTCCCATCTATTTGGGAGGCTGAGAACACCACTGCACTCCAGCCTGAGTGACAGAGCAAGACTCTGTCTCTAAAAAACTAGAACAAATAAAAAAATAAAATAGAACACTAAACTCAACAACCACAGAATATACATTGTTTTCTAACCACATTGAAATTAAATTAGAAATCAATAACAAAAAGATATCTATTATAGCCTTCCAAATATTTGAAAATTAAACAACACATTTTCAAATAACCTATGCATCAAAGAAACCGCTTTTCGTCTGACATCTCAGCCAGGCTGCAGTGATTGCCACTGCTCTGTAAGCTTTGCAATGCTATCCAAGGATAACAAGAAGAAAGACCCCAGGAAGTTAGCCAAAAAAGACAAAAACCCAGTGAACAAATCCAGGGGCAAAGCCAAAAAGAAGTGGTCCAAAGGCAAAGTTTGGGACAAGCTCAATAACCAAGTCTTGTTTGACAATTCTACTGTAAGGAAGCTTTGTATGACAAACACTGTAAGGAAGTTTCCAGTTATAGGTTTATAACCCCAGCTGTGGTCTCTCAGAGATTGGAGATTTCAGGCTCCCTGGCTAGGACAGCCCTTCAGGAGCTCCTTGGTAAAGGACTTATCAAACTGGTTTCAAAACACAGAGCTCAAGTCATTTACACCAGAAATACCAAAAGTGGAGATGCCACAGTTGCTGGTGAAGATGCATGAACAGGTCCAACTGACTGTATATTTGGAAAAACAAAACTTTGTTAAATAAAAAAACAAATCACAGGGAAATTAGAAATATTTTTAAACTGAATGAAATAAAAACATATTATATCAAATTTTGTGGGATGTAGCAATGCAGTGCCTAGAGGGAAATTTTTAGTGTCTATTGCTTATATTAGGAAAGAAGAAAGATCTAAAATCAATTCTTTAAGTTTCTATTTTAAGAAGCTAAAAAAAGAGCAAATTAAACCCAAAATATGTGAGAGAAATCATAAATATAAAGCAGAAATCAAGAAAATAGAAAACAAAGAGTATGCAAAAATAACACATCCAAAAGTTTTATTTTAAAAATTTAATAGACTCAGTAAACTCCTGGTTAGGGTGATCAAGAAGAAAGGAAACATAAGCTGTTACTATTACAAATGAAAGAAAGGATAGATCCTACAAATATTAAAAGGCTAATACTGAAATAGTATGAAGTGTATTATGGCAAAAAATTAACACCTGAGATTAAAGGAAACAAATTTCTAAAAGAACAAACTTACTAAAACTGATCTAAAATCAAATTGAAATTTTTAATACTCTGTATGTTTTTTAAAAATGAATGTATTATGAGGCATTCCAAGATGGCCGAATAGGAACAGCTCCAGTCTGCAGCTCCCAGCATGATTGACACAGAAGACGGGTGATTTCTACATTTCCAACTGAGGTACCTGGTTCATCTCATTGGGACTGGCTGGACAGTGGGTGCAGCCCACTGTCCACTGTTGGACAGAGGGCAAGCCAAAGCAGGGCGGGGCATCACCTCACCTGGGAAGCACAAGGGGTCAGGGGATTTCCCTTTCCTAGCCAAGGGAAGCTGTGACGACTACTTGGAAAAACAGGACACTCCCACCCTAATACTGTGCTGTTCCCAAGGTCTTAGCAACTGGCAGAGAAGGTGATTCTCTCCCTTGCCTGGCTCGGTGGCTCCTGCCCATGGAGCCTTGCTCACTGCTACCCCAGCAGTCTGAGATCAAACTGTGAGGCGGCAGCCCGGCTGGAGGAGGGGTGTCTGCCATTACTGAGGCTTGAGTAGGTAAACAAAGCAGCCAGAAATCTTGAACTGGGTGGAGCCCACCACAGCTCAACCAGGCCTACTGGCTCTAGACTCCACCTCTGTGGGCAGGGCATAGCTGAACAAAAGGCAGCAGACAACTTCTGCAGACTTAAACATCCCTGTCTGCCAGCTCTGAAGAAAGCAGTAGTTCTCCCAGCATGGTGTTTGAGCTCTGAGAACAGACAGACTGCCTCCTCAAGTGGGTCCCTGACCCTGTGTTGCCTAACTGGGAGACACCTCCCAGTAGGGGCCGACAGACACCTCATATAGGTGACTGTCCCTCTGGGATGAAGCTTTCAGAGGAAGGATCAGGCAGCAATATTTGCTGTTCTGCAGCCTCCACTGGTGATACCGAGGCACACAGAGTCTGAAGTGGAACTCCAGCAAACTCCAACAGACCTGCAGCTGAGGGACCTGACTGTTAGAAGGAAAACTAACAAACAGAAAGGAATAGCATCAACATCAACAAAAACATCATCTACACCAAAACCCCATCTGTAGGTCACCAGCATCAAAGACCAAAAGTAGATAAAATGACAAAGACAGGGAGAAGCCAGAGCAGAAAAGCTGAAAATTCTAAAAATCAGAGCGCCTGTTCTCCTCTAAAGGATCGCAGCTCCTCATCAGCAATGGAACAAAGCTGGATGGAGAATAACTTTGACAAGTTGACAGAAGTAGGCTTCAGAAGTTCAGTAATAACAAATTTCTCCAAGCTAAAGAAGGATGTTCAAATCCATCGCAAAGAATCTGAAAACCTTGAAAAACAATTAGACAAATGGCTAACTAGAATAAACAGCATACAGAAGACCTTGAATGACCTGATGAAGCTGAAAACCATGGCACGAGAACTTCATGATGCATGCACAAGATTCAATAGCCAATTCGATCAGGTGGAAGAAAGGGTATCAGTGACTGAAGATCAAATTAATGAAATAAAGTGAAAAGACAAGGTTACAGAAAAAACAGTAAAAAGAAATGAACAAAGCCTCCAAGAAATATGGGACTATGTGAAAAGACCAATCTATGTCTGATTGGTGTACCTAAAAGTGATGGGGAGAATGGAGCCAAGTTGGAAAACACTCTTCAGGATATCATCCAGGAGAACTTCCCCAACATAGCAAGGCAGGTCAACATTCAAATTCAGGAAATACAGAGAACACCACAAAGATACTCCTCGAGAAGAACAACCCCAAGACACATAACTGTCAGATTCACCAAGGTTGAAATGAAGGAAAAAGTGCTAAGGGCAGCCAGAGAGAAAGGTCGAGTTTCCCACAAAGCGAAGCCCATCAGACTAACAGTGGATCTCTCAGCAGAAACCCTACAAGCCAGAAGAGAGTGGGGGCAAATATTCAACATTCTTAAAGAAAAGAATTTTCAACCCAGAATTTCATATCCAGCCAAACTAAGCTTCATAAGTGAAGGAGAAATAAAATCCTTTACAGACAAGCAAATGCTGAGAGATTTTGTCACCACCAGGCCTGCCTTACAAGAGCTCGTGAAGGAAGCACTAAACATGGAAAGAAACAACCAGTACCAGCCACTGCAAAAACAGGCCAAATTGTAAAGACCATCAATGCTATGAAGAAACTGCATCAATTAATGGGCAAAAGAACCAGCAAACATCATAATGACAGGATCAAATTCATACATAACAATATTAACCTTAAATGTAAATGGGCTAAATGCCCCAATTAAAAGACACAGACTGGCAAACTGGATAAAGAGTCAAGACCCATCAGTGTACTGTATTTAGGAGACCCATCTCACGTGCAAAGATGCACATAGGCTCAAAATAAAGGGATGGAGGAAGATCTACAGAGTAAATGGAAAGCAAAAAAATAAAAGCAGGGGTTGCAATCCTAGTCTCTGATAAAACAGTCTTTAAATCAACAAAGATGAAAAGAGACAAAGAGGCCATTACATAACAGTAAAAGGATCAATTCAATAAGAAGAGCTAACTATCCTAAATATATATGCACCCAATACAGGAGCACCCAGATTCAGAAAGCAAGTCCTTAGAGACCTGCAAAGAGACTTAGACTCCCAAACAATAATAATGGGAGACTTTAACACCCCACTGTCAATATTAGACAGATCAACAAGACAGAAGGCTAACAAGGATATCCAGGACCTGAACTCAGCTCTGCAACAAGCAGACCTAATAGACATCTACAAAACTCTCCACCCCAAATCAACAGAATATACTTTCTTCTCAGCACCACATCATGCTTAGTCTAAAATTGACCACATAATTGGAAGTAAAGCACTCCTCAGCAAATGTAAAATAACAGAAATCATGACAAACTGTCTCTCAGACCACAGTGCAATCAAATTAGAACTCAGGATTAAGAAACTCACTCAAAATCACACATCTATAAGGAAACTGAACAACTTGTTCCTGAATGACTGCTGAGTAAGTAACGAAATGAAGGCAGAAATAAAGATGTTCTTTGAAACCAATGAGAACAAAGAAACGACATACCAGAATCTCTGGGACACATTTAAAGCAGTGTGTAGAGGGAAATTTATAGCACTAAATGCCCACAAGAGAAAGCAGGAAAGATCTAAAATCGACACCCTAACATCACAATTAAAAGAACTAGAGACGCAAGAGCAAAAAAATTCAAAAGCTAGCAGAGGACAAGAAATAACTAAGATCAGAGCAGAACTGAAAGAGATAGAGACACAAAAAACCCTTCAAAACATCAATGAATCTAGGAGCTGGTTTTTTGAAAAGATTAACAAAATTGATACACCACAAGCAAGACTAATAAAGAAGAAAAGAGAGAAGAATCAAGGAGATGCAATAAAAAATGATAAAGGGGATATCACAACCAATCACACAGAAATACAAACTACCATCAGAGAATTCTATAAACACCCATATGCAAATAAACTAGAAAATCTAGAAGAAATGGATAAATTCCTAGACACATACACCCTCCCAAGACTAAAACAGGAAGAAGTTGAATCTCTGAATAGACCAATAACAGGTTCTGAAATTGAGGCAATAATTAATAGCCTACCAACCAAAGAAAGCCCAGGACCAATCGGATTCACAGCCAAATTCTACCAGAGGTACAAAAAGAAACTGGTACCATTCCTTCTGAAACTATTCCAATCAATAGAAAGAGAGGGAATCCTCCCTAACTCATTTTATGAGGCCAACATCATCCTGATACCAAAGCATAGCAGAGACACAACAGAAAAAGAGAATTTTAGACCAATATCCCTGTTGAACATCGATGCAAAAATCCTCAATAAAATACTGGCAAGCCGAATCCGGCAGCACATCAAAAAGCTTATCCACCATGATTAAGTTGGCTTCATCCCTGGGATGCAAGGCTGGTTCAACATACACAAATCAATAAACGCAATTCATCACATAAACATAACCAAAGACAAAATCCACATGATTATCTCAATAGATGCAGAAAAGGCCTTTGACAAAATTCAACAGCCCTTCATGCTAAAAACTCTCAAAAAACTAGGTACTGATGGAACGTATCTCAAAATAATAAGAGCTATTTATGACAAACCCACAGTCAATATCATACTCAATGGGCAAAACTGGAAGCATTCCCTTTGAAAATCGGCACAAGACAAGGATGCCCTCTCTCACCACTCCTATTCAACATAGTGTTGGAAGTTCTGGCCAGGGCAATCATGCAAGAGAAAGAAATAAAGGGTATTCAATTAGGAAAAGAGGAAGTCAAATTGTCTCTGTTTGAAGATGACATGATTGTATATTTAGAAAACCCCATGGTCTCAGTCCAAAATCTCCTTAAGCTGATAAGCAACTTCAGCAAAGTCTCAGGATACAAAATCAATGTGCAAAAATCACAAGCATTCCTATACACCATTAACAGACAAACAGAGAGCCAAATCATGAGTGAACTCCCACTTACAATTGCTTCAAAGAGAATAAAATACCTAGGAATCCAACTTACAAGGGATGTGAAGGACCTCTTCAAGGAGAACTACAAACCACTGCTCAAAGAAATAAAAGAGGACATAAACAAATGGAAGAACATACCATGCTCATGGATAGGAAGAATCAATATCATGAAAATGGCCATACTGCCCAAAGTAATTTGTAGATTCAATGCCATCCCCATCAAACTACCAATGACTTTCTTCACAGAATTGGAAAAAATTACTTTAAAGTTCATATGGAACCAAAAATGAGCCTGCATTGCCAAGACAATCCTCAGCAAAAAGAACAAAGCTGGAGGCATCATGCTACCTGACTTCAAACTATACTACAAGGCTACAGTAGTCAAAACAGCATGGTACTGATAGCAAAACAGATATATAGACCAATGGAACAGAACAGAGGCCTCAGAAATAACACCACACATCTACAACCATCTGATCTTTGACAAACCCGAGAAAAACAAGAAATGGGGAAAGGATTCCCTATTTAATAAATGGTGCTGGGAAAACTGGCTAGCCATATGTAGAAAGCTGAAACTCGATCCCTTCCTTACACCTTATACAAAAATTAATTCAAATGGATTAAAGACTTAAATGTTAGACCTAATACCATAAAAACCCTAGAAGAAAACCTAGGCAATACCATTCAGGCCATAGGCATGGGCAAGGACTTCATGACTAAAACACCAAAAGCAATGGCAACAAAAGCCAAAATTGACAAATGGGATCTAATTAAACTAAAGAGCTTCTGCACGGCAAAAGAAACTACCATCAGCATGAAAAGGTAACCTACAGAATGGGAGAAAATTTTTGCAATCTACCCATCTGACAAGGGGCTAATATCCAGAATCTACAAAGAACTCAAACAAATTTACAAGAAAAAAAATAAACAATGCCATCAAAAAGTGGGCAAAGGATATGAACAGACAATTCTCAAAAGAAGACATCTATGCAGCCAATAGAAACATGACTAAATGCTCATCATCACTGGTCATCAGAGAAATACAAATCAAAACCACAATGAGATACCATCTCACACCAGTTAGAATGGTGATCATTAAGAAGTCAGGAAACAACAGGTGCTGGGAGGGTGTGGAGAAATAGGAACACTTTTACACTGTTGGTGGGAGTGTAAATTATTTCGACCATTGTGGATGATAGTGTGGCGATTCCTCAAGGATCTAGAACTAGAATTACCATTTGACCCAGTAATCCCATTACTGGGTATATACCCAAAGGATCATAAATCATGCAACTATAAAGACACATGCACACATATGTTTATTGTGGCACTATTCACAATCGCAAAGACTTGGAACCAACCCAAATGTCCATCAATGATAGACTGGATTAAGAAAATGTAGCACATATACACCATGGAATACTATGCAGCCATAAAAAAGATGAGTTCATGTCCTTTGCAGGGACATGGATGAAGCTGGAAACCGTCATTCTCAGCAAACGATCACAAGGACAGAAAACCAAACAGTGCATGTTCTCACTCACAGGTGGGAATTGAACAATTAGATCACTTGGACACAGGGCAGGGAACGTCACACATCAGGGTCTGTCGGAGGGTGGGGACCTGGGGGAGGGATAGCATTAGGAGAAATACCTAATGTAGATGATGAGTTGATGGGTGCAGCAAAACAACATGGCACATGTATACCTATGTATCAAACCTGCATGCTGTGCACATGTACCCTAGAACTTAAAGTATAATAATAATTTTTAAAAATGTATTATAAAAACCTCCACACAGAAAAGAAAACCCAAGACCAGGTTGTTCTTCATTGGTAAATTCTATCAAACGTCCAAGAAGGAATTGATGCCAGTTTTAGACAAACCCCTTCAAAAAAACAGAAGGAAATATTTCCCAACTAATTATAAGGTCAACAAAATGCTTATACTAAGAACTGACAAAAGCATGACAAGAAAAGAAAATTGTATACCCGTATTCCTCATGAATATAGCCACAAAACTTCTTACTCTGTTTTTTTAAGAGTGAGGGTCTCACGCTGTCACCCAGGTTGGAGTGCAGTGGTCCAAACATAGTTCACTGCAGCCTTAATCTCTTGGGCCCAAGGGATCCTCCTACTTCAGTCTCCCAAGTAGCTGGGACAACAGGCACATGCCACCATGCCCAGCTAATTTTTTTTTTTTTTTAAGACGGAATCTCGCTCTGTCGCCCAGGCTGGAGTGCAGTGGCACAATGTCGGCTCTCTGCAAGCTCCGCCTCCCGGGTTCACGCCATTCTCCTGCCTCAGCCTCCCAAGTAGCTGGGACTACAGGTGCCCATCACCACGTCAAGCTAATTTTTGTATTTTTAGTAGAGACAGAGTTTCACCGTGTTAGCCAGGATCGTCTCAATCTCCTGACCTCGTGATCCGCCCACCTCGGCCTCCCAAAGTGCTGGGATTACAGGCATGAGCCACCGCACCCGGCCCCAGCTAATTTTTTGTGGAGATAGGATCTTGCTGTGTTGCCCAGCCTGGCCTTGAACTCCTGGGCTCAAGTGATCCTCTCACTTCAGCCTCACAAAGCTGTGGGATTATAGGTGTGAGCCAAGCCCCTGCATCTGGCCACACACACACAAAAAAAATTCTTAGTACAAAATCAGAAAATTGAATACAGCAATATATAAATGGATAATATATCATGACCAAGAATGTATACCCCAGAATGCAAAATGAGTGTAACTCAAAAAGTCAATGTAATTCAGTATTTTTTAACAGACTAAATGAGAAAAACATGATACAGGAAAAGAATTTGACAAAATTCAATACACATTCATAATCACAACTCTCAGAAAACCAGCAATGCAAGAGAAGTCATTATGGAAATGCAGATTAAAAGCATAAAGACACACCACACCCACTAGAATGGTTAAATTTAAGACTGTCAACATCAAATGTTGGCAAAGATGTAGATTACCAGAACTTCCATAAAATACGGCAGGAATGTAAAATGGTACAATCACTTTGGAAAAGCTTTGGCAGTTTCTTATGAAGATATCCATGTACCTACTCTTTAACCCAGCAATTCTACTTCTGCATATTTACTCAAGAGAAATGAAAATGTATTTCCACAAAAAGCCCTGTAGATGAATATTCATAGTGGCTTTATTCATAATAGCCTGAAACAAGAAACAACCCAAATGTCCATCAATAGGAGAATGAATAAACAAATTTTGACCGGGTACAGTGGCTCACACCTGTAATCCTAGCACTTTGGGAGGCCAAGGTGGGTGGACTGCTTGAACTCAGGAGTTGGAAACCAGCCTGGGCAACATGGTGAAACCCCATCTCTACCAAAAATAAAAAATAAATAAAATTAGCCAGGCGTGGTGGTGCACACCCACCCATAGTCCCAGCTACTCAACAGGCTGAGACAGGAGGATCACTTGAGCCCGGGAGGTTGAGGCTGCAATGAGCCATGATTGTGGCACTGTACTCCAGCCTGGGTAACAGAGTAAGACCCTGTCTCAAAAAAAAAAAAAAATTGGGGTATACTCACACAATGGAATACATATTACTCATCAATGAAAATTCTCACTTTCAGTATACAGACTTCCCCTTCATTTCTCAGTTTTTACCTTCATGCCTCATCATTTCCATTCTTGAACTACAGTCCTCTGATTGGGGGATGGTTTCCACTTCTTCAGAGACTACACCCTTCGACTCTTTCATGGGTGGCAGGGGAAGCAGTTAAAAAGGAGCAAAACTGATGCACGCAACGACATAGATGAGCCTCACAGACACCATGTTGAGTCATAAGGCACAAAACAGTACATTTATATGATTTCATTTATATGAATATGTTGACAAACAACTAAGTTATGGTGAAAAAACACATAATAGAGGATGCCTCTGGAGGGGATAAGAAGGAATGTGAGGAAACTTTCTGGGGTGATGGAAATGTTCTATATCTTGCTAGGAGTGTGAATTACCTGGGTATAACTCATTTCCCAAAACTCACTGGATTTTATGCTTCATATTTATACATCTTTATATGTATACATTTTATCTTTAAAAAAGGAAAGAAGAACAAGAGCAGGAGAAGGAGGAAGAAGAGGAAAAAAGAAAGGAAGCTGTGGTGAGAGTACAGGACTGAGATTGAGACTTGTTTGAAAGTCTGCATAAAGACCAATGGCACCTCCCAGCTTCCCATCCCCATCCCACCCAGCACAATTAAAGGCTCCCACTGCTACCCATGGAAGAGTCAAAAGGTGTAGTCTCTGAAGAAATGGCAACAACACTAAAATTAGAGGACTTAGTTCAAGAATGGAACTGATGAGGTATGAAAGTAAAAACTGAGAAATTAAGGGAAAGTCTGTGTGCTGAAAGTGAGACTCCCTAAGTAGTTTCAGAGTAACAGCAACCAGACATATTTGTACCCCTAAGGCTGGAGTCTGAAGCATTACTTTTTGAAAAAGTTGAGATACCCAAGTAAAGACCCATAGATCCTGATATTTCAGGTTCTCCAGTGAAAAGGGTCATCCTGTTTTTCTACTGAGAAGCCCATCGTTAACAAGCCACACACAACAACTGAGTTTCCCATTTAGTTTCGCAGTGTTTCATCCTTAAGTATAAACAGATATTTGAAGAAAACACTCTAGAGGAACAAGAGAGAAGAAATGAAACAGACACCCTGCTGGAAAAAGAAATCTCATTAAGAATCAGAGAAAGATAATGAGATATTGCACTAATGAAACATGAGTGGGAGGATATAGTAAAAATAAAAAGGAGTCATCATAGAATGGTCACTTATCAAAATAAAAAATAGTATAGGTGAAATTAAAATTTTGGTTGAAAAAATTTTGGTATGAGAATTGAACTTGAGAAATTTCCCAGAAACTAGAATAAAAAAAACAGGAGATGAACAATAAGAGAGGAAAGATAAGCAACTCAGTCAGTAGATCCAACATCTGAGAAATAGGATTCTAAAAAGAGATGCCAGGAAACAGTAAGAAGAGAATTACTGAAGAAATAATACAGGAAAACTCCCAGGTGTGGAATAGAGTGAGTCTCCAGATTGGAATGCCCACTCTAATTGCAAGGTCAATGTGCAGTGCAGTCATGCAGGGTGTGCCTGACACAAAGGTCCCAGCCAACAGAGGGGAAGTGGGGGCTGAAATGCGCCCAGGCTCTGCTTACCATGCCCTGTGCCTTGCGACACTAGCCAAGAGGAAGCGGAATGTATTTCTAACTGGTCTACCCAGAGGGAACACCCTTCTCTAATTGATCTCCCCAAGAAAATTCCTTTTGTAACTTGGCCCCAGAAGAGAATGACTTTTTCTAATTCACATAAAGATGTCTTTTATGTGACCTATTAATTTCCAGAACAATGAATGAAAAAAAATGTTTATAGCAGCACAATTTGCCATTGGAAAAATGTGGAACCAACCCAAATGCCCATCAGTCAATGAGTGGGTAAAGAAATTGGGGTATATGTGTATGTATGTGTGTGTGTGTGTGTGTGTGTGTGTGTATATATGATGGAATACTACTCAGACATAAAAAGGAATGAATTAATGGCATTCGCAGCAACCTGGATGAGACTGGAGACTATTAGAAGTAACTCAGGAATGGAAAACCAAACATCATATGTTCTCACTCATTAGTGAGAGCTAAGCTTATGAGGACACAAAGGCATAAGAATGACACAATGGACTCTGCGGACTCAACAGGAAAGGGTGGGAAGGTGGAGAGAGATAAAAGACTACAAATTGGGTGCAGTGTATAATGCTTGGGTGATGAGTGCACCAAAATCTCACAAATCACCACTAAAGAACATACTCATGTAACCAAACACGACTTGTTCCCCAATAACCTATGGAAATAAACACTTTTTAAACATAGTGATAATAAAATTTCAAAACAAAAAAAGATTCAGATCCAAGCCATGAACACCAAGGGTAAGGAGAAAATACTAAAGACTTCCAGGGGAAAAGAATCAGTTTACATAGAAAGGATCAAGAATCAAATGACATTTGACTTGTCATCAGCATATTGGAAGGCAGAATGCAAAGGAGCAGCACCTTCAAAATTCAGAGAGAATGCTTGCAACCTAGAATTCTGCACACAGACAAAAGTAAGAGGGTAAAAAAAAGATGTCTTAGGGTATGCCCAGTCTCTAAAGCTTACTTCCCGTGCATCCTTTCTCAAGAAAGACATTAATGGAGGCATGTTTCACCAAAACATGAGTAAGCCAAAAAAGAAGACATAAGATCCAGGAATCAAGGATTTAACCCAAGAAGAGATGAAGGAGATTCTCATAATGGTAGTGAGGAGAACTCCTAGGACAATGGCTATGCAGCCGACCTAGAAAGCAGCTATTCTAGATCAGAGGAGAACAGCAGAATCCAGCAGGAACATCTGCAGAGAAAGAAATAAGTGTTACTGACAGATTATCTGGCAGGTTTGACCATGTGGAAAACTACAGAGCTATTTGGTGGATATGAAGAAAATACAGCCAGAGATTTTAAGACAACAAAGCGAATGGCAAACTAAGACACATGTCTCCAGGAAAAACAGAAAGTTATACAAGAAAGGTAATGCATCTGTAGTACACTACTTGGCTCAGGAGTAGACCATATTTCTTTGGTCATAATGAAAACATCAATTGTTGCAGTTTAAATAAATGGCCCCAAGTTCTTTGACACCCCTCTCATCAAATGGCAAGATCTATGTCCTCTTTCCTTGAATCTGAGCAAGTCTTTGGTAAATAGTGGAGTATGGGAGAGGAGATGCTATGTGACTTCTGAGGCAATATCTGCAGAGGCGATTCTGCTTCTGCCTTGCTCACTGGAACACTCACATGTTATGAGGCCTCCATGTTATGAGAAAGCCCAATCTAGCCCACAGGGAGTGACCATATGGAAAAACCCTGAGATTACATGAAGAGAGATGGAGAGATGGCCTGGTCAGCTCCATCCACTGCCTGACTGCAAGTACATGACACCACCACACAGTCAAGCCTTTCTCAGTGCCTGCCCATAGGGAATGTGAGAAAGAATAAAAAGATGGTAGGTGTTTTAAGATACAAGTTTTGTAATGATTTGTTCAGCAGCAATAAATAACTGGAACATTGATAAGAGAGTTAACCAAATATAACTATATAACTACATATATATGTAAATACATATATATAACTACATATATATGTAAATATATATATAATAACTATATAACTATATTGGGACTATATAACTATATTGGGATATAATTATATTGGGACTGTAGGAAGAGGAGAGGGGAGTAAAAGGTAGTTAAAATTTTTTATTTGCCAGTCTTTAAAGTCAGTAGATAATGTGTAAAATCAGTGAACCAGGAGATAATTATATATACATACATATAAGACAGTACAAAGAAGAGGGGGAACAGGTAAGAGTTAAGAGTGGTTACTTGGCTAGGTGCAGTGGCTCACACCTGTAATCTCAGCACTTTGGGAGGCCGAGGCTGGAGAATCACTTGTGCTGATGAGTTCAAGACCAACCTCAGCAACATAGTGAGACCCCCATCTCTAAAAAAAAAAAAGAAGTAGTTACTGTTCTGGGGAACAGGCTAGAATGTGTGGTTGGCAGGGACTACTGTTTTTATAAGCCTCTGACCATTACTTAACTTTTTAATTGATGTTCATTTGATTTTGTTAAAAATAAAGATTTTTTTTAAGAATGACAGAACGCATACGGAAAACTTTTTTTCCCAATCTTCGACAGAGAAAAACATGGCTTACAAAGCTTTTCATAAACACCACAAATTTCTTGTGCCTACCTGGTATAAATCACTGTGATGTCCTATCGCCATGAGATAAGAGACATTCATATACATGGTCCTAGACCTTGAGACACTTGTAATCTTGTAGCGGAAAAAGAATACAGAAATTCAAAAGAAAAATGGCAAACATTACCCTGCTTTAATCAGGTTAGTGGTATGGATAGCCAGTGCAATAGGCATTGAAAAACTGACAGTGAGCTCTAAAGACAAGAGAGACCAGAGAAGGCATTGCAGAGGAGGACAGAGGCCCTTATTGTGGGACTAAAGATAGGACTTAGTGTCCACATCTTACTTATTAACACAGTCATATTCTTTGGAACCTCAGATATCTCAGCTCCACTCTGCGACTCTGCCCACTCTCCAATATTCTCATATATCCTTTCCTGTGTTATAGTGGGCCAGTCAGTCCCACAGCCCCATCACTGGCAATATTAATGACACGTTCCTGGAAGACCAGCCACAATAACAACAAAGATCATTTACATGTGTACAGCCCTTTACAGATCACATTTCATCCTCATAACTGTGTTGTAGGCAATAAATCATTTACTCGTTGTACAGATAAGGAATCAAGAGTCTAAGATAGGTTAAGTAAATCCCCTAAGAGCCCATGGCAGGTAAATGGCAAATTGGGATAAAAATACGTACCTTGTGCCTCCAGGGTTGGTAGAAAAACTCAATCCATCCAAAACATAAATTGGTATAATTCTATGGTGCTCTCAGACCCTGTGGTCAAGCCAGAGCCATAGGGTTAGAGATGGAAAGAAAGGGGGAAAAGTAACTCCTAAATTTTCCCTTCATCAACGGTGTGTGAACTGAAGTACAGGAGTTAGGATATAACTAGCACACTTTGGAAGAACCACAGTGTCCACTATTCATTGGCTCCGATGAAAAGCAAACAGGGTTCTTGATGGAAGCAGCAATGGTTAGAAAATAGACTAACAGGCCAGGCACAGTGACACACGCCTATAATCCCAGCACTTTGGGAGGCCAAGGCGGGAGGACTGCTTGAGGCCAGGAGTTTGAAACCAGCCTGGCAACCTAGTGAAACCCCATCTCTACAAAAAATACAAAAATTAGCTGGGTGTGGTAGCTCACAACTGTAGTCCTGGCTACTTAGGAGGCTGAGGTGAGAGGATAGCTCCAACCCAGAAAGGTGAGCCATGATTATGCCACTGCACTCCAGTCTGGGTGGCAGAGTAAGACCCTGTCTCAAAAACCAATCAATCAATCAATACACTGATGGGGGTGGGGGGGAAGAAAACTGCAGAAAGTAGAAGCCAAGTAGTATGCTCAACTCTAATAACATAAGGGATAGAATATCCAGGAATGAGCAAGAGGTTCCTCACAGATCCTGGAGGAAAAACAGAACTCAAGTTCACTCCCAGCTGGAGACAGGGAATTAAATAAGTTCTTTAACTTAACAGGCCTCAAGGGAGAGAAGAAATAAAAAGCCAGAAACATCAACACTACTTCTAGGAGAGAAAAGGCAAGCAGAGTTGACTCAGCAATAACTTTGAAGCCTGGGGATTAGCTTTCAAGAGGATAGGATCACCAGAAATGATTCTAATATTACCCTCAACAGCCCAAAACAGATGCAAAATCCAAACAAACAAAAGCTGAAAAAGCTTAACCAAATTCCCAAAGCAATTGCGGTATTATATTTACCGAGATGCAAACCACATTAGTAATAGCATCAAAGAGTCATATGGCTATTCAGAGTTTACCCAGCATTTTCTCGTGCATTAATTGCATTGCATTTAATTGCATGTAGTCTTCCTCCTGTTTGATGAGGAAACTGAAGCCCTCCAGAAGTAGAGCACCTCATGCAAGGCCATACGGCTATCGGGTGATAGAACTAGAAATAAAATTCAGGTCTTTGGAATCTCAATCGACTTTCGTCTGAAAAAAGTTTTTTTCTAAAAATATTTTACTTGTTTTAAACTCAGAATTCAGCTTTTTAAAGCATTGGAACAGCTCCTATTTTAATTTGATGACTGTGAAAACTCATTTCTACATACATGGGCCATACAAAACAGTTGGAAGAATGAATTGGAACACATAAAGAGGAAAACTAGGTGGACATAGGATTCTCCTGCATTTGAGGAAATGTAAATTTGATAAGCCAGATGAGTTCCTAAAGGACCAAGAAAGTGAGCACAGTCCTGTATTTCCTCTTGAAGTCAGAGGTACTGCCATGACTTTGGCTCTCACAACTGATATTCGCCATGAAACCCTGCAACTCAGAGGCTCCCTGGTGGCGGAGCCAGCACTGGGCAAAAAGCTTCCTTTTACCATCACCGTAGAAATTTCTCTCCACTCCACCCATCACTGTCTTCTGGCCCCCTTCCTCAGTATACTTTTCTGTCCAAAAAGATTCCAGTGTTAGTGATTTGCAACCTAGCACGTATGTAAGGCTTTATGTTATCTTGCTGCCAGGAGTTTGCATTTTAAGGTTTTTCTTTAATGGAAGAAAAGGAATTTTCAGCATTAGCCAGTCACTCTAAGGAAAGTTTCATTCCCCCAAGAGAAACATATCCCAGCTAAAAACGCTTCTCAATGCCCCTAAAATCAAAGGTATCTCCAGTTTTCTTCAGAAGAAGAGAGAAAAAGTAACACAACTTCATAACATAAGGGAAAAAGAGGTATCTATACAGGCTCCCCCGCCCACCTGCCGTCATTAAAAATAATGAACCAGACAATGATATACCAGAAAAGAAATAAGTTTAGAAATAATACACAACAAAATCTCAGAAATGATTCTGTGTTCTGATCATTCCCACTGTTCCCCCGCCATCCTGCTAAATGCAAGCATCAAAAATAGGCAAATATAGGCCAAGGTGGGTGGATCACTTGAGGTCAGGAGTTTGAGGCCAGGTGAAACCCCATCTCTACTAAAAATACAAAACTTAGCCAGGCATGATGGCACACGCTTATAATCCCAGCTACTTGGAAGGCAGAGGCATGAGGCATGAGAATTACTTGAACCCGGGAGGAGGGGGTTGCAGTGAGCCGAGATCACACGGCTGCACTCCACCCTGGGCAACAGAGTGAGACTCCATCTCAAAAAAAAAAAGCAAATTTATTCTCCATTACTGATTCTCTGGCCTCCCTATAACATTATATCTGCTCACAGGCATAAAGGTATACATGGCTCTAGCTCTTCAGTCTGGAACTTCACATTTTTCTTTCCATATGTAACATGATAAGGCTCTTCCTCTCATGTATATATTGAATCTCCACTACCAGCTCAGCACTGTATCAGATGTCAAATACTATAAGAGCTTTGAGTCTTGTAAGACATACACTTTCATGAAACAAACCACAAACAATACAGAAGACTGGGCTGAACTCTCCTCCTCCTAATTTCAAATGTCTCTTTCCTCCACTCTATTGTAGCAACCTACCAACCCTCATGATGACACCATGGACCTTATCTCACACACACAGAGAGAGACACAGACACCACTTCTGTTTTTTTTGTTTTTGTTTTCCAGTTTCAAACTCCAACTCTAGCCCCCTATTTGTTTGCTCTGTGGCTCAAGAATCCCAGCTATAGCAATTCTTCAATATCACTTTGGAACTACAATGCACTTCCTCACATCTATCAACCTCTCTGTCTCCTTACCCCCTTATTCTCTTTGGAGTCCATGTTCCATTTTTACAACTACCTCTTTGCAAAGCCTCGCAATTCTTGCCCCTCCTTCCTTCCATTCTTGTATTCCCCTGATAAAACGTCAACCCTGTTTAGATATATTTAGGCACCTTCCTTCATCAGGTCTTCCCGAGTAACTGAAGATTACTAAAGAAACTCCACAAACATGCAGACTGGTTTCAATTTAAATTCATGATCTCAGTCCTTAAATGGGCTCTCAATACTGTGGAACTCCTATTACATTTCTGCATTAATAATGACCTTACACTCTATAAGAGGAATATTTCATACCATCTCCTGCCCTCACACCATCTCCTGTCCCTCTTCCTCACTCTCACCCTTCCTGCCTTCTAAGTTGAGAAACCAAAAGCCATCTGATGAGAGTTCTTTCATCACTCCATGACCAAATCCACTAGCTTCTCCACAGCTGAACCCATATTTTCCTAATTTTTACAGTTAGAGAGGAGGAAGTATCTATTCTACTTGACCCATCACATAAGTTTCATTGGTTACCCCCCATTCTCCATCATTGGGCTCTCCTTTGTTAGTGGATTATTCCAGCAGCATTTGAAAAAAAACTGTAGTACTGACATTCTAAAACCAAACAAACAAACAAACACCATCAAGCAAAAAAAGAAAAAAAGTCCTTGAAACCACATCCCAATTTAATACTATTCTATTTCTTTGCCCCCTTTCACAGACTAACCTACAAAAACTGGTCTACAAATCCTGTTTTCACTTTCTCTCATATACCCATCATCTCACTCCAAGGTAATTATTTTCCCAAGCCTGCTCAAAGGTTTGCACAGAGGTAAGCCCCGTGATACTTTCCTGTCCTCATCTTAGTCAACATCCAAGCAGCAATTGATGCAGGTGATCAAAATGCTCTTCTTTCTTGACTTCAAGATAACATTCTCAGCTGGTTTACCATCTCTCTTTTTGCCTGTTGCATTTAAACCTCATTTATTTTCCTCCTCTTCTACCTGATCTCTGACTCTTGGTTTGTCTCAAGACTCAGTCCTGGATCTTTTTTCTTCCTCAGTTATACTTTCTAGGTGCTCTCACTCTATCTGTAGCTGAAAACTGCTAGATGATTCCGAACATCTATTGTCTCCTCCTACAATAAGAGAGCTTCCCATTTGCAGCTGGTTGCATCATTATCTGGAAAAACAGTGTGCATCTCCCAGCCTTCTTTTCAGTTAGATGTGGCCAGGTGATTAAGCTCTGACAGCAAGAAATAAATGGAAGTAGTGTCCAAAACTTCTGGGAATTGCCTTTAAATGAAGGTGGGGACGTGGTCTTCTTTTCTTTTCTCCATTCTGCTGCATGGAAAAGCAGACACATTGAAGATATGTTGGAGGAGCCAGAGCTGGAGTTGGGGTGGCCCTCCAGAACCATGAAGTGGAACTGCATAATGAGGACGGTTATGTGCCCAGACAACAAGGTGGAAGAAGCCTGATTTCCTGATGATTGAGAAGCTGCCATATTAGCACCAGACTACCTACCCAGACTCTTACAGTAGAGAGGGAAAAAATTATATCTTGTTTAAACCACTGCTATTTTTGGTTTTCTGAAATATGCAATCAAATATAATCCAAAATAATATACTACCCTATTGCTTTAAATATCATTAATCTACTAGCAACGTACAAATTTATATCTATAGTCCAGACCTCCCTTCTGACTCTAACGATGTATGTCAACTGCTTACTTGATATTTCCACTTGGAGAATGAAGCATAAGAGCTAGTGGAAATCTTTGAGCTCTGGATGCAGAATATTCTATATCTGAGAATACTGTTCAAACTCATTTATCAAGTGGCATGAAAAGATGCAAGTTTTAAGTGGGTCCAGAGTAGGAAAGGGCTCTATACCAAGTCCAAGCAATGATGTATTCAACTCTGTAACTTGTATTATCTGACCTAGCAGAATGTATGATTCTCAAGGTATATTTGTTGGGTGGGAAATGCTATGGGGAGTTTATGTTAAACTCCTGCAAGAGAATGACAACATAAACCCCAAGAGTTCCAGAAAAAGACCATGACACCTGCATCAGATAATTATATTTCATTTTAAAAAAAAAAAAACCTTCTAGTGTGCCACTGGGTTGTGAGAGAGACGGAATGTCTGATCATAAGGCATCAAGTGACCATGTGGCCAAAGTTGTGCATCATGAACTGGGTTCTCTCAGACACAGTAAGTCATCAAATAGGATGGGCCCAACAGATCCATCATGAGACTTAAGTAGTACATCTAGGACAGAATATGAGTAGGGACAGAGGGCACAAAGAAGCTGCATGAAGCAGATCTCCACGTCCTCCATGGTGTCACAGACACTTCTCCCTCAATTCTCACATAGAGCCAGTTGGGTAGACCTCTGTGAACAGCTGACAGAAGAGGAAAAAAGGTAGAATGTGGCTCATGGATAGAGTGACTCGATATGCAGGTACAAGCCAATAATGTACCGCTGCGGCACTCTGGGGTGACACTGAACAACAGCAGCTATGTGTTTTGCACTTGGTCCTCTACTTTATGTGGAAGAAGTGGCCTGAAGTAAGACTATGCACAGACTCATAGGCACAAGTGAATGGCTTGACTGGTTGACCAGGGGCATGGAAGGAAAAAGTTTGGATGATCAAGGACAAGGAGGTTTGGGGAAGAGGCCTATGGATGGATCTATGGGAAGAAACACAAGATGTGGGCTGGGCACAATGGCTCATGCCTGTAATCCCAGCACTTTGGGAGGCCGAGGCAGGTGGATCACCTGAGGTCAGGAGTTCAAGACCAGCCTGGGCAACATGGTGAAACCCCATCTCTACTAAAAATACAAAAACTAGCCGGACGTAGTAGCTGGCACCTGCAATCCCAGCTGCTCAGGAGGCTGAGGCAGGAGAATTGCTTGAACCTGGGGGGTGGAGATTGCAGTGAGCTGAGATCACGCCACTGCACTCCAGTCCGGGCAACAGAGTGAGACTCCATCAAAAAAAAAAAAAAAAAAAACAAGATGTGAAGATTTTTCTATCACATATTAATGTTCACCAGATAGCATCCACCACAGAAAAGGTATTTAAAAACCAAGTAACCAAGTAGACACCATGATGTGGCCAATTGACACTAGCCAACCTCTGCCACTGGCTACCCTAGTGCTAGCACAATAGGCTCATGAATGGAGTAGCCATGGTTCAGGGCTGGAGGATACGCATGGGTCCAACAGCGTGGGCTCTCATTCACTGAGGCTGATCTTTCTACTGCCACTGGCAAAGAGCTAACCTGCTAGCAACAGAGACCAAATCCAAGGGCCCAACACAGCATCATTCTTGAGGAGACCAAGCAGTAAGTTGATTATATTGAACCCCTTCCGCCTGAAAGGAGCAGCAATTCACCTGTTGGGATTTGACAGTTTACCTTTGTCTCTCATGCCTACAAGGCCTTTGCCAGCACCATTATCCAAGATGTTATCCACGGAGCGTTCAGTCCACCAGCACTGGATCATGCACAAGACTGTATCACAGAAAGGGACCCATTTACAGCAAAGGAGGTGAAGCGGGGTGGCATGCAGCCATGACATCCGCTGGTCATTTCATATTCTGCATCTCTCCAGAAGATGCTACATTGACAGAGTGATAGAACAGCCTGTTGCAGGCGCAGCTTAGATGTCACCTTAGAGATGATACTCACAGGATATACACACAATTTATACCTAAATCAACAACCATTATGTTGTATTGTGTCCCCAGTAGGTAGAATGCATAGGCCTGGGAACCAGGGGGTAAAAAAATAGGAGTGTCTTCACTTTACTATCACCCACCAGGGAAATCCTTGCTTCTTTTCCCTGAAACTTCAGACTCTGCTTGTCTTGAGATCCTATTTCTCACAGGAGTAGCAGTTCTATCAGAGGATACATGAGCCCCATTAAACTTCAAGTAAGTTACTTTGAGCTCCTTGTTCCAAAAGTCAAGCAGGTAAAGAAAGGCACTACCATACTGGCAGAGGTCATTGGTCTTGTTCACCAGCAGGAGGTGGGGCTGCACTACACGGGAGACAGGGAAGCATGTGTGTGGCACCCGGGTGACCTACTGGCACTTCTCTTGGTATTCCCCTGCCCAATTTGATGATACAAGGACATGTACAGTAGACTTGGATCTTGAATAGCTCAGGAATGACCAGGGATTCAGTCCCCACTACATAAGATTAACACCTAAGACAGCAGATGTACTAGCCAAGAGTGACAGGAAATTAGAGGGAGTATAAAGGAAGGATGGTGAGTACCACTTGTAGCCTTGAGACTAACTGCAGCTGAGAAGCATCTCTTCACACAAACTTTTATCTTAGAGGTTTTCCCAGGAAAAAGAGAATGATCAGAATCCTTGAGGATCTCTCTGCAGATGAGGTGAACAGAAGTTCAGCACGTAGTGAGGAAGGGGTTCACTTTGAATCAGACATCAGGGTGAATTTTAAGTTAGTCTGGACTGTATTTTAACCATTCGAATTGACTGGAAAGTTATATTAATAGATCTGCCAAACATTCACTAAGAGATGAGAAATTGGGTGAACAAGGTTGAAAGCAGTCACTGGGAAAAAATAAAAGCTGTTGCAAGTTTATATCCAAATAAATCAAGAATACTCAATGCACTGTTTATTGTTACTTGTTTATCTCCTCTCCCACGGCTTCATAATATCCAGGAGGGCAGAAACCACTGCCTGCTTCGCTCACCTAGTACCTAGTACAGAGCTTGGCATGAAGCAGTTATCAAAACATAGCTGTAGCGGTTGTTGGTATGAACGGAGTGAACAGTTGCGTGCAGAGGCTGTAAGATCTGAAAGCCAAGGGAAGGCAATGAGCAGTCTAGTAGACAAAGCTTCACGGGATTAAGCTGGAATCTGAAACATGTCTAGATAGCCTTTCTTTTCCCTTGTAGAGTGGGGTACGTAGGCCCTCTTTGCTTTTAGCTGTAGCTTATTGGTCCTGTGTAGCTGCACAAACAAACTGTTCAACAAGATCACTGCTTTACATGATATATGTGAAAAATGTTAAAATATATAACAGGGATGGGTGTGGTGGCTCACACCTGTAATGCCAGCACTTGGGGAGGCTGAGGTGGGAGGACCACTGGAGGCCAGAAGTTCAGGGTTGCAGTGAGCTATGATTGTGCCACTGCACTCTAGCCTGGGTGACAGAGTGAGATCCTTTCTCTGTAAAAATAAGTTAATAGAATAAAATATATAACAGCATTGGTCCCAAAAGATTTGTCATTGAGGAATCACTACATATTAATATTAAACTCTTTATGAGGGCTTAGTTTTGAGTAAAGTGCCTTTCAATGATTAAATCCCCTGGTGAAGGTCCCAGACAGACTAATTCATCAATACTGAATTCATCACAACTCTGAGTGTTGCAGTATAGGGCGCGAGGATGATTTGTTTTATATTTAAAGACTAGCGGATAAGATTTAGTAATGGAAATACAGAAATGCTACTGTCATCCCAGACCTCTCTCTTCAACAAACAGAAAACACTACAACTTCTGCCGCATGGATCTAAGACTGTTAGGGAGATATCAGATCCACCAAAGCAAGTCATAGAATTAAAAGGCCTAAAATATGGAAGCTGTAAAGCAGGGCTGTCCAATCTTTCGGCTTCTCGGGGCCACTTTGGAAGAAGAAGAATTGTCTTGGGCCACACATAAAATACACTAACATGAATGACAGGTGATAAGCTAAAAAAAAATCACAGAAAACCTCATACTGTTGTAAGAAAGTTTATAAATTTGTGTTGGGCCACATTCAAAGCTGACCTAGGCTGCATGCAGCCCGCAGGCCATGGGTTGGACAAGCTTGCTCTAAAGTGACTGAATCAGGCTGGGCACAGCGGCTCACACCTATAATCCCAAAGAGGCCAACACTTGTGTAGTGCTTGAGTCCAGGAGTTTGAGACCAGCCTGGCAACACGGCAAAACTCCATCTCTGCAGAAAATTAGCCAGGCATGGTGGTGCACGCCTGTAGTCCCAGCTATTCAGGAGGCTGAGGAGGGAGGATCACCTGAGCCTAGGAGGTCAAGGCTGCAGTGAGCCATAATTGAACCACTGGACTCTAGCCTGGGTGACAGAGCGACACCCTGTCTGAAAAAATAAATAAATATAAAATAAAATAAAGTGACTGATTCAGATATTTGACTCTGCCCAGTAATATTTTCTCAACAGAAATACCTAAAGGTTTTGAAATATATAAAAACTGAGAATATTAACCTATTTTTAACCTAGTCCAGCTTCTTTATTTTTAGTTCAGGTATCTGTGTCTAACACTTCTACCAAACAAATCCTCCCATTCTGTAGAAACCCAGGGGAAGTTCACCTCTCTAAATTTGCAGCCGTCAACTCCAAACTTTCTTGGGCAGAGAAGGCTATTTCCTAAGCCTGTGTCCAATATACACAGCTTCAGGGTATATATACAAATGCCTAGCGGTAACAATGGAATTCAAACTATCGCAAGAGAAAAAGCCCCCATTCCAGAAAGCTAAATGCCTAGAACAAAGCTATTCCCTATGACACCTGCCCACAATTATTTCCTTCCTGTCTACCTCTACCATACAGGGTATAGACTGAACTACCTTGAATCATTAGCTCAATCATAAATTCCTTAAGGCCACATGCCTCACATAATGCCTTATAGAATAAAATGCTCAGTAAATGCATATGAGAAATGAAGGGTAGAAATGCATAATTGTGTAGTCAGTACCAGTTTGTGAGTGTTTGTGAGTGTAGAACAGCAAATATAAATACTTATCCTCTCCATTTCTAATGGAAGTTGGGGGTGTGACAGGGAGGAGAGAAAGAACGCAAAGAATAAGAGAAAGGAAAACAGATAAGGACACATACCCTCACTTAACTTTTGGTTGTCATCCTAACTCTTGCTTTGCCCAAAGGCTAGATGTACCCTCCCAGAAGCTATACAGTTTATGTCCCCGTGAATCGAGTAAATTAATGCAGGCTAAGCATAAAAGTTCACGGTGATGCTTATCTCCTGAGCCATGACATTTCCCAACATCCATTTTATGTAGTGAAGGGTTTAGGTACAAAAACTGCCATCTTCACTAAGGAAATCATTTTTCCCTAAATTAAATGCTTTCAGTATTAATAACTAATATTAGAGCACAGGCCATGTGCATGCTGTAAAATGTCTTACATACTGAGGATTTTTCTATGAAATGAACACACTGGTTTTATGTGGAATGAACACTTACGCACTTTTCCAAACTTGGTCAAGAGTAGTTCTTTTTTTAAAAGCTTGGCAGACTATTGGGAAAAGCTGTTCTTTTAAAGTACATTCAAAGATTATTTTGGAAAGCTGGAAAGTGAAGGCTTATAAGTTTACCAAACAGTCTGAAGGAAAGGTAATTGGTTTCCTTGAAAAGGAGTATAACTGCTTTATTCCCTTTCATGCCTATCCATAGGAAAAAAGAGTACCTCAGAAAGGAAACCAATGCTTTCTTTTAAACTAATTTATAAACCATAATTTGGTACTTCTGGTTTATACAACACTTACTTTGTGTACCTTTTAGGAATCTTTTTAAATGGTTTAAAATAAATTAAATGGCACCCTAATTTAGTTGTGCCTTTAAAAAGCTTTCTTACAATAAAAGTAATATGTACTTACCTTGTTTTATCATTTAATATATTTGATAGATTGCAAACACTTTCTCATGTCATTAAACAGTCAAAAAGTACCTTTTTAACTTTTCAAAAATACCTTTAAAAATCTCTCTTTTAATGTCTATATTAATATATCAACGAGTATATCATATTTTATTTTGCCATGGCTCTGCTAATTTAGACCATATGACTAGTAACGATGAACACGATTGCACATTTATTAGCCCAAGTTTCTTTTAAGACATAGTCATAGAGTGGTAATTACAGGGCCAAAAGGTATGAACTATCGGAATCATTGACTATAGATGGTACCTCTCACCTTCTCCTCCTCCAGTCCTGTTTAACACTTGAATTGTCTGGAAGCCTTTTCCTAATGTTCACCATTAGTACAGAATTAAACTTCCTCTGATAAGACTTTCCATTTGTCATCAATGTTTTTACACTTTAAGCTTATCCCCGAAGAGAGGTTACACATCTGGATAAGTTTTTTTTATTTTTATTTTTATTTTTTGGATTTTCAGTATCAAGATGGCATTCTTTTCCTCTCAAAACTCTCTCCAAGACGAGGAAGAAAACAAAGAGAAACTCCATATAAAGTCAGAAAATAGGCCGGGCGCGGTGGCTCAAGTCTGTAATCCCAGCACTTTGGGAGGCCGAGACGGGCGGATCACGAGGTCAGGAGATCGAGACCATCCTGGCTAACACGGTGAAACCCTGTCTCTACTAAAAAATACAAAAAACTAGCCAGGAGAGGTGGCAGGCACCTGTAGTCCCAGCTACCTGGTAGGCTGAGGCAGGAGAATGGCGTAAACCCGGGAGGTGGAGCTTGCAGTGAGCGGAGATCCAGCCACTGCACTCCAGCCTGGGCGACAGAGCGAGACTCCATCTCAAAAAAAAAAAAAAAAAGATACAAATAAAGTCAGAAAATAGATAGAGAAAGGATAAATGACTTAACAGAACAGACAAAGGTTAAACCTGAGCACATACAAAAGAAGATATCAGTGAAAGAAAAGCTAATTCATCCTCAAGAATTCTAGAAGAATCAGCCAGGCATGGTCGGACATGCCTGCAATCCCAGATACTTGAGAGGCTGAGGCAGGAGGATAGATTAAGCCCGGGAGTTTGAGGCTGTGGTGAGCTATGGTCGCACCACTGCACTCCAGCCTGGACAACAGAGCAAAACCCTGTCTCTAAAAAAAAAAAAAAAAAAAATTCTAGAAGAATCAAATCAGGAAATGTAAGTACCAGATGGATGCCAGTGGCAGCAGGTAAGTCTCCCAGGATCCGAACCCCTGGCATATCCAACAGATTCCCCTTCTCACAGGAGACAGAAGTTGAATCAGAGAAGACCAAATCAGAGGACAATAGGCCTAGGGACTAGAGGGTTGTTGAGGAAAAGAACTGAAAACTGGGAGATAAAGAGAAAATCTGCAGACCGAATATGAGAACCTCAGTCCTTTCCACTGCATAGCTATAAGATGATGGCAGCTGGTTTCTTAGACACCTCAGGCGGGAGATTGCATGAATAGGCTGTAATATGGATGTAATGTGGATGAATAGATTGGAGAATATTCTGTAAGTTTCTTTCTTGGAGAAACTGAATGGCAGATGGGCAAAGACCTATAGATGCTGATATTTGGGGATCTCCAACAAAAAAAGTCAACCATCCACCAATCCAATTATCCTGTTGTTAGGCCTATCAGAGAACAAGTCCTGCACATACACATTCATTCATTTAAAATACATTTTTGGGCCGGGCACGGTGGCTCACGCCTGTAATCTCAGCACTTTGGGAGGCCGAGGCAGGTACATCACCTGAAGTCGGTAGTACAAGACCAGCCTGGCCAACATGGTGAAACCCTGTCTCCACTAAAATACAAAAATTAGCTGAGTGTGCTGGCCTGCACCTGTAATCCCAGCTACTTGGGAAGCTAAGGCAGGAGAATCGCTTGAACCCGGGAGGCAGAAGTTGCAGTGAGCCGAGATCGCGCCACTACACTCCAGCCTGGGCCATAGAGCAAGATTTTGTCTCAAAAAAAAAAAGAAAAAAGTGATGTAATATGACTTACATTTTAGCTTCTGTTGAGAATAGTCTGGAAGCCATAGGTATGGAAGTAGGGAGATCAATTAGGAGACTATTGCAATACCTAGGCAAGAGATGTTGGTGGTTGCGACCAAGATAGTACAGATGAAGGTGGTAAGAAGTCGAAGGATTCTAGATATATTTTAGATGCACAAACAGCTCTTTAGACTTTATCCTTAAACATCAATAGACAACCTAAGGCCATCAGACATTTGAGAAATATTAGAAATATTTCTAATATAGTGGGATAAAATAAATGAAACAAAACAAAACAAACACTCAGAGAAAATAGATACAACCCAAGGAGCAGAAAAAAAGTCATTAAGAACTCAGAGAAATGGCCGGGCACAGTGGCTCATGCCTGTAATCCCAGCACTCTGGGAGGCTGAGGCGGGCAGATCACCTGAGACCAGGAGTTCGAGACCAGCTTGGCCAGCATAGTGAAACCCCATCTCTACTGAAAATACAAAAATTAGCCGGGCGTGGTGCTGCACACCGGTGGTCCCAGCTACTCGGGGGACTGAGGCAGGAGAATCACTTGAACCCAGGAGGTTGCAGTGAACCGAGATCGTGCCACTGCACTTCAGTCTGGGCCATGGAGTGAGACTCCATCTCAAAAAAAAAAAGAAAAAAAAGAACGCAGAAAAATGATAAAGATATTTCATCCTTGAAATAATAGCAGGATACTATATAAAAGTTTTACAGTAATAATCTAAGAAGAAAAAAAGCTCTTCAAAATTAAAAATACATAAAAATTTTAAATCCAGGAAAATTTCCTAAAAGGTAGAAGTAGAACAGAAAAAGACCAAAAAATTGACAATAATAATAAAAAGAAACAGAAATTAGAAACATTCCAGGAAATCCAATTTCTAAATAATAGTTCCAGAATGATAAAACAAAGCAAACAGTAGGGAGAATGTTATTTTTAAAATTTTAAAAAATGGATGAAAATGTTCCAAATCCAAAGGACATGATCCTCCAGACTAAAAAAGTCCACCCACCAAGTGTCCAACCCAGTGACTAAAAAACAACACATACTGGGCAAATTATTATAAATTTTCAGAATACCAGGGTTAAATGAAAGAGCCTAAAAACATCCAGGCCAGGTGCAGTGGCTCATGCCTGTAATCCCAGCACTTTGGGAGGCCGAGACTAGCAGATCGCTTGAGGCCAGGAGTTCAAGACCAGGCTGGGCAACATGGCAAAACCCTGTCTCTACTAAAAAATTGTAAAAATTAGGTGGGCATGGTGATACACACCTGTAATCTCAGCTGCTCGGAGGCTGAGGCATGAGAATTGTTTGAACAGGGGAGGTAGAGGTTGCAGTGAGCCGAAAATCCAGCTTGGGTGACAGATTGAGGCTCTGTCTCAAAAAAAAAAAAAAAAAAATGCTAAAAACATCCAAAGAGAAGAAACAGGTTACCTACAAAGAAGTGGAAGTCCAATTGTGTTTGACTGATCAACAACAAGACTGAAGATGGAAAACACTGGAAACGTGCCTTCAGAATTCTGATGTGATGGGAAGTTACTTTTGACCTAAGAGTGAAAAATATCGGATTTTTTTTTAATTTGCAGTTTCTAAAGACTTACCTCCTATATATTCTTTTTCAGAAAGCTACTGTAAGATATATTTCATCAAAATAGAGGAGTAAAGAAAAAAGAAGGATATGAGAGCCAGGAATCAGAAATACTACACAGGAGAGAGATGAAAGGACTTTCTCAATACCTCAGGGTGCTGGCAAAGGGAAGCCCTAGGAAAACAACCATATGGGCGTCCTGGAGAATGACGGGTCCAGATCTCAAGGGAGTGGCAGGAGGCTCCAGAAGGGATGGCTCCAGGAAAGAAAAAAATAAAGCTGAAAGCTAAATTTTGCATAGGTTATAATAGAGGTAATAATGTCTAAAATAATGACCTGAGAGACCATAGTATATAAATAATTTTTAAAATATTTTTAAAACCTGAAATAATCTTAAAAAGTTGGTTGACTCTTGTATTGGGAGAGGCCATGGGACTGCTGATTTCTATCAGCCTTACTTGAATCTCTAAAATATGTGAATTTATTATTTTGCCAGAAGTAAAAATTTGTTCACAATTTAAAAATTTACAATTTTTTAAGTGATTTATCACCCAGAATTTGGCATCACAAGAAAAAAAAATGCAACAGGACATATAATTACAGGAGAAAATCCTGTCTTATTAGAAATAGAGGAAGTGCTATGTGTTATATAATGTTAGAGGCTTTGGGAAGGCTCCCGCCCCAACTCCTCTCATCCTCAACATTAGGGATTAATTCATAGAATTATAGAGTGTTAGACAGAGTCCAACTCACCATGAAGCTATTGGAACTTAAGCTTGTACAGGCCCCTTTCAAAGACCTGGAAGGGTCTCTCCTCTCCACAATGTATTCATATAGAAATACACTTATACTCACAATTCCAGCACACAGACACACACAGACACACATCAAAAGAGGTAATTTGCAAACATAAAGTGTTTTCAACCAAAATTGTTAAGAATTTTGTCCTTCCACTCTGACTTCCCTTCCATCACACATCTAGGGTTGAGTGCCATTAGAATAGAAGTCATTTTCAGAATCTGGATAAGAGGGAGTTGAATTGTAGATACACTTAGTTTTGCTTTAGTGGGAAATATTTATATAGCTCACAGTCACTTTTGTAAAGAGTTAAGTTTTTGCTTTTAATCCTTTATTTTTTTTAATTTTAATTTTTATTTATTTATTTTTTCTGAGACAGGGTCTCACTCTGTCAGCCAGGCTGGAATGCTGCA
Source organism: Theropithecus gelada (assembly GCF_003255815.1). NCBI lineage: Eukaryota > Metazoa > Chordata > Mammalia > Primates > Cercopithecidae > Theropithecus > Theropithecus gelada. The sequence continues at coordinate 86,679,369 of NC_037669.1, forward strand.
GTGCGATTACAGCTCACTGCAGCCTCAACCTCCCAGGCTCAAGCAATCCTCCTGCCTTAGCCTCTCAAGTAACTGGGACGACAGACACATACCACCATGCCTGGTTAATTTTTTTATTTTTGTAGAGACAGGGTCTCACTACGTTGCCTAGGCTGGTCTCTAACTCCTGGGCTCAAGCAATCCTCCCACCTCAGCCTCCCAAAGTGCTGGGACTATAGGTGTGAGCCACCATGCCTGGCCCAAGTCAACTGATTTTTAAAAATACTAGGTCAAGCTTGTCCAACTGTGGCCTACGAGCTGCATGTGGCCCAGGACAGGTTTGAATGTGGCCCGGTACAAATTGGTAGACTTTCTTAAAACATTATGAGATTTGTTTGGTTTTTTGTTTTTGTTTGTTTGTTTTGTTTGTTTTTTTATTTTTTTAGCTCATCAGCGATCATCAGCGTTAGTGTATTTTATGTGTAGCCCAAGACAATTCTTGTTCTTCCAATGTGGCCCAGGGAAGCCAAAAGATTGGACACCCCTGTACTGGGTGTTTGTGATGTTTATGGCATTCATCAGTTTTTTAAGATTGTGTATTTTGTTGCAATTTCTGTTCTCATTATAGATAAATGCTCATGTTCATACCTAATGTTGTATTTATAATTTTGATTCTTTGTTTAAAGAAAGGGCTCCAAAACTGAATAAGCTTTGGAGCCCACAATAACTGGATCTGCCCTTGGCAGTGCCTCTACAGACTTAGAATATCATTTAATTCCGTAATTCTCTAGGGAAATAGTAGTGCCCTCCCTCCCATGGCACATTTTATAAATTGTGGTGGGAGTTTTTGTTGTGCTCCCAATAATTTGGAGAGAATCTCCTAGCATTTAGTGGAGGTGATGAGGGATGCTGGACACTGCAATGTGGAGAAGAGTCCCACCCACATTGAACGATCTCACTTCCACTTTGACTTTCCAAATGCCAGTCTGTCAATCACATGGGTGATAAATATATTTGCAATTACCTGAGCCTTGAATATAGAAGCATGTGCTTTGTTTCTGTTTGTTCATTTTTTGGGGGTTTTCTTTGTACAGTTTAAATATATACTGATTTTTTTTTTTTTTAGGAGAGCAACAAAGAAGGGAAGATTATACTTTATTTTGTTTGAAACTTTACCAAGAATTGTTCACCATTTTGGAAAATCACATCACTGACAGCAATGCCACTATAGTTGTATTTGATGGCCAATAAAAATGATAAATGAAGGCTAATATTACACACTCATGGGTGTAGCATTTGTAGCTGTCACAGTCATGGTGATTCCACATACAGCTGCAAGCATCTAACTAGTTTAGTGTATCTTCTGGAGTAGGTGGGCCTGAGCATTTGCATACTGGAATACATACAGTTTTATATAAAATCCATTTATTTCTTTTTTATGTTATGTTAAGATAATATATTGATTTTTTAAATTACGTATATAAGTAACATATCATCTCTGAATTTCATTTCAGGATAGTAACAAGGGAGTTTCAAATAAAAGAGATGACCCTGAGTCGGATATAGTTGAAAAACACTGATTAAGTTTAATTGCCTGTTTCATAGACAAAGAAACTGAGGCTCTGTTTGTTCAGTTTGTCCAAGTACAAAGTCTGTCAATAACAGTACAGGAAGCAGACCCCCGGGCGTCTCCCTTTGCCTTCGGAAGCCATATCATGGGGCCAAAAATTTTTCCAGCATCCTCAGACACTACAAAGAAACTTACCGTTATTAAAACAGGAATACCACTGCCCACAGTGGCGTGTGCCTGTAGTCCCAACTACTTGAGAGGCTAAGGCAGGAGGATCGTTTGATCCCAGGAGTTCAAGGCTCCAGTGAGCTATGATCATACCACTACACTCCAGCCTGGGTGACAGGGTGAGACTCTGTCTCTAAGAAAAAAAAAAAAATTACGTCTACCACAGATAACTAAGTAAAATAAATTGTGGTTCAACATTAATACTTAAGTTGGTTTTTTGTTGTTGTTGTTTTTTCTTGAGACAGAGTCTTGCTCTGTCACCCAGGCTGGAGCTCAGTGGCGCAATCTCAGCCCACTGCAACCTCCACCTCCTGGGTTCAAGTGATTCTCCTGCCTCAGCCTCCCGAGTAGCTGGGATTACAGACATGCACCACCACACCCGGCTAATTTTTGTATTTTTAGTAGAGACAGGGTTTCACCATGTTGGCCAGGTGGGTCTCAAACTCCTGAACTCAAGCAATCTGCCCATCTTGGCCTCCCAAAGTACTAGGATTATAGGCGTGAGCCACTGTGCCCAGCCTAACACCTAGTTTGAATGGTATTATCTTATTCTTTTCAAATGGCCCGGGATGTCAAGGGAAGATTCCTGCCTAGATCAGACACTGGGAAGAGTGTAAAGTGGGGAAAGTCAAGTAAAAAAAGATGAGAAGAGCAGCAACAAACAAAAATGCCAAAGACAAACTTCCTCTGCGTCACTCTTCCTATGTTAACCCTGAGAGTAACCCTATGAGAGGACATTTCTTTTGCCATCTGATCTGGCAGTGGCCTTGCCATGACCAAAGCATTCCACCTTTGCAGAGTCTCCATGCATGTGTGACCCAGGATGCAAGCAGGGAAGGTAGTATCACGAGTTATAGGGACTGTCCTAGATTACTGTCCTTTGCCATGACATTCAAGAGGAAGCTCATGGAAATGGGCTCAATACCTTAGTTCAGACTCAAAACATTAATTTCCTGGGCATACAAGATGTTGCTTGGATTGAAGTGCAAAAAAACAGCTGACTTTCCCAAGCAAGCCAGATATCCACACTAAGGAAAGAAGGTGGGATCTTTCAAACAATCCAAGGATTAACAGTGAGGATTTAAAAAAGGCCAGATCTGCCATTCAAACATGAGTAACTCAATTCTGATACATTTTCATGAATCAGGAAAATGAACCATAAAATTATCTTTGGTAGATGATATTATACATGCATGACTCTGGTATCCTGTAGTATCCTAAAAAAACATGTCTAAAGCCAAACTCATTTCCCCCTACCACTAACCACCCCAAATCATCCGACTTCCCTGTTTCCATGCACCTTGCTACGATTCTTATAAACTCAAATACTCCATGTTTAGACCATTCCTCATTCTTCACTCTCAGTCAGTCCCTAAATTTCCTCATATTTTGTCTGAATCTTGCTTGTACTCTTTCTGCTACCTGGTTTAAACCTCTTCCTATTTCACCTGGATTACTATCGGAACCACCACCTACTATCTCTCTCTCTTTCCAGTTATATTCCTGAGGAGCAGGACCAATTACTTCATTCCACCCATGCATTTATTTACTCATTACTTCCTATATTCATGCATCAAATACTCATGCCATTGTGTGCCAGGCAATGGGAATACAGTGGTGAACATGTCAGAGTCCCTTCCCAAGGAGCTTACTATCTGGAGATGGATACAGACAATTCAGCAAGCAATCAGAACTCAGAGTGATAGGTGGCATGACAGGGTTGCCATGAGGAAGGAGTGGGCAGGACCAGTGTCCAATTCAGTTGGTGGGGGACAGGAAAGGCTCCTGGTAGAAATGATAGGTGAAACCTCAAGATTAAGTTAGAGTTCAATGTTTCATTTTTGAAATGTGTTATAGAATTGTGACTCAGATTATTTAGACCCCTTAGATGTCATCTAGCCAAATCCCTTACCCAATACACCAAAAACTCCCTCTTTGTTCCAAGTGTACATTCATTTCTTATATTAATAAGAAGTAATACTGATGGGTGCATCAAAATCTCAGAAATAACCACTAAAGAACTTATCTATGTAACCAAAAACCACCTGTTCCCCAAAGGCCATTGAAATAAAATTTTAAAAAGAGGCTGAGTGCAGTGGCTCACACCTATACTTCCAGTCCTTTGCGAGGCTGAGGCGGGTGGATCACCTGAGGTCAGGAGTTGGAGACCAGCCTTACCAATATGGTGAAACCCCATCTCTACTAAAAATACAAAAATTAGCTGGGTGTGGTAGCAGGTGCCTGTGGTCCCAGTTACAAGGGAGGTTGAGGCAGGAGAATTGCTTAAACCCGGGAGGCAGAGGTTGCAGTGAGCTGAAATCATGCCACTCCACTCCAGCCTGGGCAACAGAGCAAAACTCCAACTCAAAAAAAAAAAAGAAGAAGAAGTAATACTAATGTACATGTTTATTTAAGCCAAAGTCAAATTTTTATTTGGGAAGATTTTGTTTATTTATTACTAAAGTTTCTTAAGTATATACACCACAAACCGCACATAGTAAGCATTCAAATGGTTTGCTAAATGAATGAATAAATGCAGGATGACAATGTTTACAAATACAAATGAGTTAGAGTTCACCATCAATACAGAGCTAGGAGGGGAGGTGAAGATCCAGAGGTAATAGAACAAGGAGTGCTCAGTAAACTGCAAGAAGCTCATAATTTCAGTTGGCGGATATATAAGGAATGAGGCCAGAATGACAAGTCAAGGGCAGATCAAGAAGGATGTGACAAACTCTGCTAAAAGCCCTTCAAAGGGGGAATTTTCAATGTATTGGGTAAGGGATTTGGCTAGATTATAGCTAAGAGGTCTGAATGAATCAAATCTTCAAAGACGTACCAAGTTAAATGCAGTTTTCCCATTCTGACACTCAAGACTGTACAACACGGCTGTCTACCCCCTAGTCTTTTCTCACTTGCTAGTCTTTCTCTCTCTCTCTGTCTCTCTCTCTCTCTCTCTCTTTTGAGTCAGGGTCTCACTCTGTTGCCCAGGCTGGAGTGCAGTCGTGTGATCATGGCTCACTGCAGCCTCGACACCCCAGGCTCAAGACATCCTCCACCCTCAGCCTCCTGAGTAGCTGGAACTACAGGCACACACCACCACACCTGGCTAATTTATTTTGCATTTTTTACAGAGACGGGGTTTCACCATGTTGCCCAGACTGATCTCAAACTCCTGCTCAAGCCTCCCACCCACCTTGGCCTCTCAAAGTGCTGGGATTACAGGCATGAGCCACCGCACCCAGCCTCACTTGCTAGTCTTTTACAACAACACTGGCTGTTCTATGATGTTGCTTATGCTTCGTCCTCACTCTAGGACCACTCCAAACTTGGTTTCGGTTCTTAACATTCCAATATGGCATGAGAAAAATCAACATGTGAAATCCAGGAGTGGTAAGTAGATCTATAATAGGTTGAAGAAACAGACAGAATAAACTATTCTTCAACATACAAAAAGTTAATCACAGTGAGTTCAAATAGTTGTTCCTTTAGTATACTCGAGTGTCGGTTTATAAAATTATCTTTGGTAGATGATATTATACATGCATGACTCTGGTATCCTGTAGTATCCTAAAAAAAAACATGTCTAAAGCCAAACTCTTTTCCCCCTACCACTAACCACCCCAAACCATGTAAAGCACTATGAACTGCTTTACAAAGTTCCTGAACTGGGGGAAGAAACATAAAGCACAAAATGCAAGGAACTACTGCCAATCAAAGGCAAATCTGAAATAAAGATAGTCATCTTTTCTGAATGGGAAAAAAAAAAGAAGAAAGTCATATTCTATTTACTAACATTCATTTCACACATCACTCTTTAGAAATGGATTTCTTGCAAAAGTAAGATGCATTTAAATTATTCACTAATAATGCCATCATTCAACCAACATTTACTGGGTGCACCCATGTGCCAGGCAGTACAGTATACAGCAGGGCCAGGGCCATAAGCAGGTGGGCTTTCAGAGCTTAGTGTTTTCTGGGGAAATAGTACCACAGCAGAGAATACAATAGGCTCTAACATCAGCCTTGGCAGCCTATAAGGGTCAAAGAAAGCCATTCCAGATTGGATGGAACGAAATAATGAAATTATAGCTGGGGGCGAGGGGAGCATCAGCAGTCCAGGCCTTAGTCCTGATTTTGCCAACAAGTTACTATATTGTATTCAGGCATGACACTCCCAACTGTAGCTCATTGCAGCCTCAACCTGCAGCCTGGGAGGTCTAGGCTGCAGTGAGCTATGATCAGGTATGTCATGCCCAAATATGATTCTCGTAACTTATTGGCCTCTATATTGTTGGCCTTGATTTCTCCATCTGTAATGTGAGGTCGTGGATTAGGTGATTCTAAAGTCCCTTTAATTCAATATGAATCAAAACTGAGAATAATTATTAGAGGCTTGGTTTCGAACAATTGGAAGACCAGAGAATTATGCAAGTAACTAACTGTGATCACTGGAGTGTGGGAGGGGGTAATATTGTCCTTGAAGTGATTCCGTACTTATGCACTAGGGAACATGAGCATGAGGATTCCCTTCAAGAAGCAGCACTGCCTATAGCCATGATGTGGTGTAGGTTCCCAGTGGCTGAGTTGATGGTTTGACAGACAGTAACAAGATAGACAATTTAGAAATGAAGAAACTGAAGCATCACAAAGTTAAGCACCTGAGATGATACCATAGATCCACTGTAAAGTGCACAAATAATTTGCATGAGGTTGTTAATTACATTATTCTCTAATTAGTCTCCACCTATTCTCCAAACAGTGATTTCTAAAGATAAGAATGCACATGTATTCAAGACGGTGCTCATCACTTCCCACTCTGGTATTAGATCATCTATTTGTTTGGTCTGTTTATTGTCTGCCTCTCTCTCTAGAGTGTAATTCCACGTGGGCAAGAGCTTTGTCTTATCTTGTTGTATCTCTCCAGTGCCTTGGAACTGTGCTGATGCAAAATAGGCACTTAATAAATATTGTTGATTTGATGGAAGGGATGCTTAAAAACTGCTCTGAGAGAAACAATATATTTCTCAACTCTGAAGGAAAATTTCATTGAAGCTAGTGAAAAATACAGAATAATTTATAAGCAAGAATCAAATTATTTAACATAGATTTGTGCTCTAAAGTTAAAGAAATCAAGTAAATTGATCAGTAAATGCTACAGCAATTGAGAAACTTCAAAAATATGGAACTTGAATTAGACTCTGAAAGGTAGAAGTTTTGGGTTTGGAATAAGAGAGATGGGAAAGCAGTGAATGAAGCCAATGAAAATGGCACATGAGACCAGACAGATTTAAGAAGAGTTCCTTTTGGGGAATAAAATGGCAAGTAAAGTTGTAAGAGCAGGTGAATCACAGCTTTTGGAAGATCCTCCAAGAAAAAGGAAGGATTCAGACTTGACGTGATAGAGACAGGAAGCCCAGAAATAGCAAGATTAAAATCTTGCCTCCAAGATTAGACTGCAGCAACCCTCCTTTTCCCTGGGTCCTCAACCAACAATGCCCAAAGCTGGTCATGCAGTAGCTGTTTAATTAGTACTTGTTGATTAATAGAATTCCAATTAAAGACCTGGCTCTTCCATCAACGCTTTATTACTCACAGACAGACCCCACTGGAAAGGGGCAATGGCACAATTTTATTTCCCATCCATCTTTTGTTCTCTTTTTCCTGTCTGCTACTGTTTAGAGTCCAGGAAAAAAAAATGTATTACCAAGTCACTGCCTCATTAGGAAGCAGGGTCTGATCTGAAACCAATTTTTCAGAACAATGACTTGTTAAGTGCTGAGAAATGCAGTGTTTAGTCATGGAGAAAATAAAGACAGCTTCACTGTGCAATTTGGTTTTTTTCTATACTAAAAGATGAGAATTTTAACAAGTGGAGAGAACCAGTCCATTATCAAGTCCCTCCTCCTTCAAAGAGGGAAGCAGAACATGCTTTTTAGTGCACAAACAGAAAAGGCTTCTTCTCCCTCACTCCCCATATTTTCTTGCTTAAAATTCAGAATGAATGTCAGCCTTGCAAGAAGGTGAGGAAGCTCAGAAAAGAGGGTGTGTAGAGCCCAGAACAAATATCGTTGTGAAGGATAGATTGGGTGAGCATTGTCAGGTGACAGTGTATGGTGAGCAGTCTTCCGTGGTTATCAGTGATGACTGAAGGGCAATGAGGTCTGGATACTGAGAGAAGAAGTTATGGAATTTCCAGAGTAGGAAGTCACCTGCAAATATCAAAGTGACATGGACCAAAGGTGATGCTAGTATTATTTAAGAAGTATCTCAGAATAAGTCAGTGGGAATAATGTCCAACCTATCATTTATATGGTCTCTGAAAGATAAATGGATAGAAAGTGAAAACTATTTGACTCCATCCATTAAGAAGCCCACTGAAGGAAGAAGAGAGGCAGAATACTAATGCAACAATGTCATTTTGGCATAAAATAGAAGATACTCCAAGATATTCTTCCTATAGCCTAGAACGCACAGTTCAGTGTTCATTTCCTCTATAGATTAATTGCTTTCTCTCTGCTCCTGCTCACATATTTTAACTGTAACTTCAACAAATTAGTCAGCAAATTTGTACCATCTATCACAAGGACACAAGTTCAGAGAATAGAAGTAGCTCTATTCACGTTTATCTTCACTTTTGGAAGAAACATCTAAAACATAGTTTCTACTGATGGTTAGTCTACCATATCAGATTCTTATTTAAAAATACCATGTAAAACAAAGCAGGCAGAGAACATCCCCTCCCTGCCACTGGGCAGGTTTTCCAGAGTCTCAAGCAGTTGCTCTTCCCTTGTCCTGAGAAGTCCCATCCTGGTCTTGTTGAAGAAGATCGTGGAAATGGAGGTTTTGAGGGGTACATGCCTAACAACTGCACATTTGTCATTCCCTCCTCTTCTCTTCCCTTCTAGCTCCCAGAGTATATGAGTGTAGATCTACTTTTAATATGGAGATACACAGATTAGCCCTTCATTATTAGCTGTACTATGCTTATACTTTAAATGTATACATGTTAATTTCATCTCCCATCTACTCTAACTTGCATACTCTTTGGGGTGAAGGATTAGCTTCACTTTTGTGTCTCCCAAAATGCCTATAAAAAATGTTGGGTTATGGGCGGAGCAAGATGGCCAAATAGGAACAGCTCCAGTCTCCAGCTCCCAGCACCAGCAACACAGAAGATGGGTGATTTCTGCATTTTCAACTGAGGTACCAGGTTCATCTCACTGGGGAGTGCTGGACAATCGGTGCTGGTCAGCTGCTGCAGCCCGATCAGAGAGAGCTGAAGCAGGGCGAGGCATCGCCTCACCTGGGAAGCGCAAGGGGGAAGGGAATCCCTTTTCCTAGCCAGGGGAGCTGAGACACACAACACCTGGAAAATCGGGTAACTCGCACCCCAATACTGCACTTTACCAAGGGTCTTAGCAAACAGCACACCAGGAGATTATATCCCACACCTGGCCGGGAGGGTCCCACGCCCGCAGAGCCTCCCTCATTGCTAGCACAGCAGTCTGTGATCTAATGGCAAGGCAGCAGCGAGGCTGGGGGAGGGGCGCCCACCATTGCCGAGGCTTAAGTAGGTAAACAAAGCCTCTGGGAAGCTGAAACTGGGTGGAGCCCACAGCAGCTCAAGGAGGCCTGCCTGTCTCTGTAGACTTCACCTCTGGGGATAGGGCACAGCTAAACAAACAAACAAAAAAGCAGCAGAAACCTCTGCAGATGCAAACGACCCTGTTTGACAGCTTTGAAGAGAGCAGTGGATCTCCCAGCATGGAGGTTGAGATCTGAGAACGGACAGACTGCCTGCTCAAGTGGGTCCCTGACCCCTGAGTACCCTAACTGGGAGACATCCCCCACTAGGGGCAGACCGACACCCCACACCTCACATGGCGGGATTCACCCCTGAGATGAAGCTTCCAAAGCAAGAATCAGACAGGTACACTGGCTGTTCAGCAATATTCTATCTTCTGCAGCCTCTGCTGCTGATACCCAGGCAAACAGGGTCTGGAGTGGACCTCAAGCAATCTCCAACAGACCTACAGCTGAGGGTCCTGACTGTTAGAAGGAAAACAGGAAGGACACCCACACCAAAACCCCATCAGTACGTCACCATCATCAAAGACCAAAGGCAGATAAAACCACAAAGATGGGGGGAAAGCAGGGCAGAAAAGCTGGAAATTCAAAAATTAAGAGCGCATCTCCCCCTCCAAAGGTACACAGCTTATCGCCAGCAATGGATCAAAGCTGGACGGAGAATGACTTTGACAAGTTGAGAGAAGAAGGCTTCAGTCCATCAAACTTCTCAGAGCTAAAGGAGGAATTACATACCCAGTGCAAAGAAACTAAAAATCTTGAAAAAAGAATGGAAGAATGGATAACTAGAATAATCATGCAGAGAAGGCCATAAACGAACTGACAGAGATAAAAACCATGACACAAGAAATATGTGACAAATGCACAAGCTTCAGTAACCTACTCGATCAACTGGAAGAAAGAGTATCAGCGATTGAGGATCAAATGAATGAAATGAAGCGAGAAGAGAAGTCTAAAGAAAAAAGAGGAAAAAGAAATGAACAAAGCCTTCAAGAAGTATAGGATTATGTGAAAAGACCAAATCTACGTCTGATTGGGGTGCCTGAAAGTGAGGGGGAAAATGGAACCAAGTTGGAAAACACTCTTCAGGATATCATCTAGGAGAACTTCCCCAACCTAGTAAGGCAGGCCAATATTCAAATTCAGGAAATACAGAGAATGCCACAAAGATACTCCTCGAGAAGAGCAACTCCAAGACACATAATTGTCAGATTCACCAAAGTTGAAATGAAGGAAAAACTGTTAAGAGCAGCCAGAGAGAAAGGTCGGGTTACCCACAAAGTGACGCCCATCAGACTAACAGCAGATCTCTTAGCAGAAACTCTACAAGCCAGAAGAGAGTAGGGGCCAATATTCAACATTCTTAAAGAAAAGAATTTTCAACCCAGAATTTCATATCCAGCCAAACTAAGTTTCATAAGTGAAGGAGAAATAAAATCCTTTACAGATAAGCAAATGCTTAGAGATTTTGTCACCACCAGGCCTGCCTTACAAGAGACCCTGAAGGAAGCACTAAATATGGAAAGGAACAACCGGTACCAGCCATTGCAAAAACATGCCAAAATGTAAAGACCAATGATGCTAGGAAGAAACTGCATCAACTAATGAGCAAAATAATCAGTTAATTTCGTAATGACAGGATCAAGTTCACACATAACAATATTAACCTTAAATGTAAATGGACTAAATGGTCCAATTAAAAGACATGGACTGGCAAACTGGATGAAGAGTCAAGACCCATCAGTGTGCTGTATTCAGGAGACCCATCTCACATGCAGAGACACACATAGGCTCAAAATAAAGGGATGGAGGAAGATCTACCAAGCAAATGAAAAACAAAAAAAAGCAGGGATTGCAATCCTAGTCTCTGATAAAACAGACTTTAAACCATCAAAGATCAAAAGAGACAAAGAAGGCCATTACATAATGGTAAAGGGATCAATTCAACAGGAAGAGCTAACTATCCTAACTATATATGCACCCAATACAGGAGCACCCAGATTCATAAAGCAAGTCCTTAGAGACTTACAAAGAGACTTAGATTCCCATACAATAATAATGGGAGACTTCAACACCCCACTGTCAACATTAGACAGATCAACGAGACAGAAAGTTAACAAGGATATCCAGGACTTGAACTCATCTCTGCACCAAGCGGACCTAATAGACAGCTACAGAACTCTCCACCCCAAATCAACAGAATATACATTCTTCTCAGCACCACATCGCACTTATTCCAAAATTGACCACATAATTGGAAGTAAAGCACTCCTCAGCAAATGTACAAGAACAGAAATTATAACAAACTGTCTCTCAGACCACAGTGCAATCAAACTAGAACTCAGGACTAAGAAACTCAATCAAAACTGCTCAACTACATGAAAACTGAACAACCTGCTCCTGAATGACTACTGGGTACATAACGAAATGAAGGCAGAAATAAAGATGTTCTTTGAAACCAATGAGAACAAAGCTACAACATACCAGAATCTCTGGGACACATTTAAAGCAGTGTGTAGAGGGAAATTTATAGCACTAAATGCCCACAAGAGAAAGCTGGAAAGATCTAAAATTCACACTCTAACATCACAATTAAAAAAACTAGAGAAGCAAGAGCAAACACATTCAAAAGCTAGCAGAAGGCAAGAAATAACTAAGATCAGAGCAGAACTGAAGGAGACAGAGACACAAAAAACCCTCCAAAAAATCAATGAATCCAGGAGTTGGTTTTATGAAAAGATCAACAAAATTGATAGACCACTAGCAAGACTAATAAAGAAGAAAAGAGAGAAGAATCAAATAGACGCAATAAAAAATGATAAAGCGGATATCACCACCAACTCAAAGAAATACAAACTACCATCAGAGAATTCTATAAACACGTCTACGCAAATAAACTAGAAAATCTAGAAGAAATGGATGATTTCCTGGACACTTACACTCTCCCAAGACTAAACCAGGAAGAAGTTGAATCCCTGAATAGACCAATAGCAGGCTCTGAAATTCAGGCAATAATTAATAGCCTTCCAACCAAAAAAAGTCCAGGACCAGATGGATTCACAGCTGAATTCTACCAGAGGTACAAGGAGGAGCTGGTACCATTCCTTCTGAAACTATTCCAATCAATAGAAAAAGGAGGAATCCTCCCTAACTCATTTATGAGGCCAACATCATCCTGATACCAAAGCCTGGCAGAGACACAACTAAAAAAGAGAATTTTAGACCAATATCCCTGATGAACATTGATGCAAAAATCCTCAATAAAATACTGGCAAACTGAATCCAGCAGCACATCAAAAAGCTTATCCACCATAATTAAGTGGGCTTCATCCCTGGGATGCAAGGCTGGTTCAACATACGCAAATCAATAAACGTAATCCAGCATATAAATAGAACCAAAGACAAAAACTGCATGATTATCTCAATAGATGCAGAAAAGGCCTTTGACAAAATTCAACAGCCCTTCATGCTAAAAACGCTCAATAAATTCGGTATTGATGGAATGTATCTCAAAATAATAAGAGCTATTTATGACAAACCCACAGCCAATATCATACTGAATGGGCAAAAACTGGAAGCATTCCCTTTGAAAACTGGCACAAGACAGGGATGCCCTCTCTCACCACTCCTATTCAACATAGTGTTGGAAGTTCTGGCTAGGGCAATCAGGCAAGAGAAAGAAATCAAGGGTATTCAGTTAGGAAAAGAAGAAGTCAAATTGTCCCTGTTTGCAGATGGCATGATTGTATATTTAGAAAATCCCATCATCTCAGCCCAAAATCTCCTTAAGCTGATAAACAACTTCAGCAAAGTCTCAGTATACAAAATTAATGTGCAAAAATCGCAAGTATTCCTATACACCAGTAAGAGACAAACAGAGAGCCAAATCATGAATGAACTTCCATTCACAATTGCTTCAAAGAGAGTAAAATACCTAGGAATCCAACTTACAAGGGATGTAAAGGACCTCAAGGAGAATTACAAACCACTGCTCAGTGAAAGAAAAGAGGACACAAACAAATGGAAGAACATACCATGCTCATGGATAGGAAGAATCAATATTGTGAAAATGGCCATACTGGCCAAGGTAATTTATAGATTCAATGCCATCCCCATGAAGCTACCAATGAGTTTCTTCACAGAATTGGAAAAAACTGCTTTAAAATTCATATGGAACCAAAAAAGAGCCCACATTGCCAAGACAATCCTAAGTCAAAAGAACAAAGCTGGAGGCATCACGCTACCTGACTTCAAACTATACTACAAGGCTATAGTAACCAAAACAGCATGGTACTGGTACCAAAACAGAGATAGAGACCAATGGAACAGAACAGAGTCCTCAGAAATAATACCACACATCTACAGCCATCTGATCTTTGACAAATCCAAGAAAAACAAGAAATGGGGAAAGGATTCCCTATTTAATAAATGGTGCTGGGAAAATTGGCTAGCCATAAGTAGAAAGCTGAAACTGGATCCTTTCCTTACTCCTTATTCGAAAATTAATTCAAGATGGATTAGAGACTTAAATGTTAGACCTAATACCATAAAAATCCTAGAAGAAAACCTAGGTAATACCATTCAGGACATAGGCATGGGCAAGGACTTCATGTCTAAAACACCAAAAGCAATGACAACAAAAGCCAAAATTGACAAATGGGATCTAGTTAAACTAAAGAGCTTCTGCACAGCAAAAGAAACTACCATCAGAGTGAACAGGCAACCTACAGAATGGGAGAACATTTTTGCAATCTACTCATCTGACCAAGGGCTAATATCCAGAACCTACAAAGAACTCAAACAAATTTACAAGAAAAAAACAAACAACCCCATCAAAAAGTGGGCAAGGGATATGAACAGACGTTTCTCAAAAGAAGACATGCATACAGCCAACAGACACATGAAAAAATGCTCGTCATCACTGGCCATCAGAGAAATGCAAATCAAAACCACAATGAGATACCATCTCACACCAGTTAGAATGGCAATCATTAAACAGTCAGGAAACAACAGGTGCTGCAGAGGATGTGGAGAAATAGAAACACTTTTACACTGTTGATGGGATTGTAAACTAGTTCAACCATTATGGAAAACAGTATGGCGATTCCTCAAGGATCTAGAACTAGAAGTACCATATGACCCAGCCATCCCATTACTGGGTATATACCCAAAGGATTATAAATCATGTTGCTATAAAGACACATGCACCCGTATGTTCACTGCGGCACTATTCACAATAGCAAAGACTTGGAATCAACCCAAATGTCCATCAGTGACAGACTGGATTAAGAAAATGTGGCACATATATACCACGGAATACTATGCAACCATAAAGAAGGATGAATTTGTGTCCTTTGCAGGGACATGGATGCAGCTGGAAACCATCATTCTCAGCAAACTATCACAAGGACAGAAAACCAAACATCGCATGTTCTCAGTCATAGGTGGGAATTGAACAATGAGATCACTTGGACATGGGAAGGGGAACATCACACACCGGGGCCTATTGTGGGGAGGGGGGAGGGAGGAGGGATGGCATTGGGAGTTACACCTGATGTAAATGACAAGTTGAGGGGTGCTGATGAGTTGACGGGTGCAGCACACCAACATGGCACAAGTATACATATGTAACAAACCTGCACGTTATGCACATGTACCCTAGAACTTAAAGTATAATAATAATTCAAAAACAAAACAAAACAGAGCTGTGCTTTAGAGAAGAGGCCAGGCCATAGTTGGGAAGCTGTTTGTATCCTTTTGAGGAACGGGGAGTAAAGGGCCCAGACAGGGATGGGTATGCTGGGGATGGAGGGGATTCCTCTGACCAGGCCTGAGCAGCAGGCGGAGGAGAAGCCGGAGTTAGCCATCAGCTCTCGACTGGAGAACACGCTTGGAGCTGTCCTCTAAGTCAGGCCTGCAGGTGACTTCCAGGGATAACGTTGGTGTTCCAAACGGCAATTGAGAAGACTGTCTTAATATTTTTACTCTCAACAGTAAGCTAAAGCTGACATTGGCAGGCTCATTCAACGAATGTGAAATAACCAGAAAAGACATTCCAAGGCGTTCTGGAATCAAACAGATGGACGGAGCAAACATGTTAAAAACAGTAAACCACAACTTGAACTTCAGCTAATCATAATCACATTTCTCTTTCCTTATTTAATTTTGAAACATCTTCCTAAGTAGTTTTTTATTTTGGTTGCTTTCACTTAAGAGACCTTGTTATTATAGGGCACCCCCGTTAAAGATGCCTCATATATGACATGTGAACCAAAAAACCTTATCATTTAGGAAATGATATCCTTTCTGAGGTTTGATAAGTGGCTGTTTTGTCTTTTACAGAGATTTGTAGGGAATTTACTGAGGGAATTGTTGAGACACTAGTGAACAATTCTTGTTCACATGGAAAGGAACAAAACTGTATTTACCCAGTGATTTTCAAGAACATGCTTCCAGTAAATCAAGGTTGCTCTGGACTGAATGTAGGGTCTCAACCAGCTGCAGACCAGTTGCATGTTAGCAAGCAGGGCTTTGAGTGGTGCAGTGGGCAGAGTGTGGGCCAAGGGTGCTATGTAACATCTACAAGCAACACAGACACAGACACACACACACACACATAAAATGGAAGAATGGAGGTTAAGGGTGATCACAAAAAACAAAACAAAACAAAAAAAACTTGCTTTGACTCACTCTGTTCCCAGCCCAAGGCAACTTTTAGATCTGGAACCCACTGCCTAAAGGAGGTGAGGTGGCCAAGTCCCTTAACAGCACAGCAAGTTATACTATAATGATTCTCCCAGTTCTTCTTCCAAGGATCTAGAACCATTTACTCATGTGATTATATAGAAAAAACAGAGACATTTCCAGAATTTTTCAGAACGATTGGACACAGAATCTGAGCTAACACGGATACCTAGAAACCCAAAGCCTCATCACGGGTCTCCCATTATTACTTTATGTGGAGGCCATAAATAGAGTCCGCGTTATGGTCCAGTTCACAGGGAGCCTCGGTCCACGGGCCCACCTGGTGGTCATTTCCCCACTGCATGTATAATTGGTATGGATGTCCTTGGTAAATGATGTAAGCCCCACATTGGGTCCTTGGCTTGTGGAGTAAGAGCTATCATAGTGGCCATAGCCAAGTAGGAACTCTGAAACTGAGCCCCTACAAGCCAAGATAGTAAATCAAAAACGATATCACCGCCTTCTGATCAATGGTGAAAAAAAGAAAAACCCAGCAACAACCTGGTATCACTTGGAGGTGGGGGGTGGAGATTAGTGCCATTATTAAAGACCTAAAGGATGCAAGACCTATCACATTTCCACCCATTTCACCAATCTGTCCCTTATAGCAACTGGATGGAACCACAAGCTCAATCAAGTAGCAGTCCCAGCTGTAGCTGCTATGCTGGACACAGAATTAATACTGCAGCAGACTAATAAGGCCTCATGTATAGGACATGCGGCCAATGATTTGGCTAATGCATTCTTTTCCATTCTGCATTCACATGGGAGCAACTACAACAGTCATTTACACAAAAGGTGGCTAACAAGCTGGAGCCATGGTAAAATACATGTGCTGCAGGGATGGAAGATAATCCTTATCAAACTTCAGAGACCTGCCTCTTCAGTGAAGCTTTTAAAGGTCCAATGGTCAGGGACATGCCAGAATATCCCTTCCAAAGTAAAAGACAAACTGCTGTATCTTGCATTCCGTACCACAAAGAAGGAAACACAGTTCCTGATAGACCTCCTTGGGTTCTAGAGGCAACACATTCCACACCTAGGAATACTCCTCCTGCCCATACCAGGTGACATGGAAGGCCAGCAGCTTTGAATGGTGCCCAGAGCAGGAAAAGGCTACCAGGTCCAGCGGACCTGTCATGCCACTTGGGCCATAAAATCCAGCAGATCCTATGGCTTAGGGAATGTTAGTGGTGGAAAAAAAGATGTACTGTGGAGGCTGTGGCAAGCCCCAGTGTGAGAATCTCAATGCGGGCCCCTGGAATTCTGGAGCAAGGCCATGCCATCTGCAATGGAGAATTTTATGCCTTTAGAAAAACAGTTCCTGGTATGTTACTGGGTCCTGATAGAGACAGAATGCTTGACCCTCGGGTAATCAAGTGACCATACATCTGCAACTATTCATTCAGAGCTGAATTCTGTTGACTCTGCCAAGTTATAAAGTGGGACAGGCCCAGCAGTAGATCATTATAAGATGGAAATGGTACATCTGCAATTAAGCCAGCATGAGCAGGTAGCCCAGCCTCCACATCACTGACCACAGCTGCACCAGTACCTCTCTCCCAGCTTACACCTATGGCCATATGGGGGGTGCTACACAACCAATTGTAGGAGCAGGAAAAGGGCCAAGTTTGGCCTACAAACCTGTGTGGTACATGAATTATATACCAGTTTTTTACATGTTGGGCACAAGCTGTATGTGGATACCAGCTGAATTACACAAGCGGACAGTGGTTGCATTACAGCCATATTCAGAACTGGCCTTGAAAGACAGTGGAGAGGGAATCTTTTCCCAACGGGTAGAGTTATGGACATCACACTGGTCATCCACTTTGCACAGATGGAGATGTAGCATGAAGTGAGACTATTTAAAGATTCCCGAGCTGCAGCCAATGGCCTGGCCACCTACACAGGGGCCTGGAGGGAGACATGTGGTAGTGCTTCCCAGGACTTCCTTGCTCCATTATAACTGTAAACAGATGTGGATAGCAACAATAGCTGGGGGGAGGGGATGATTGCCAAGGGCTCAGATCCCTGGAGATGAAGGTTTGGGCCAAAATACCAGTAGGTTAGCACAACCTGCCAAGGTGGTGGCTGAAGATGAAGGAAATTTAGAATGGATGGTGGAGGAGGGAGAGGATGAATACCAGTTGTGACCCTGACCTAACTGCAACAATGAGTCCTGTAGTTTATCCCACTAACCTCTTCTAAGTTTCCCTCAGGAAGAGAGGCTGATGGGAATTGTGGACAAGCTGCTCCCCAAACCTGTGTAGAGAAGTGCAAGGGGTGAACAGTAGATGGTGGTAGCCATGAAAATGGACAGCTCAGATCTCCTGTGGGGCATGCAATAGACTGACAGTCCAGCCAATGATTAGGCACAGCGGAGTATTAAGGTAGGCTCATTCCAGCAAGACACAGGACTCCTCCAATGTGAAAGTGGCTTGAGGATACTCCATTGGCCTGGCTGAACCTCTTTTGGAGTTGTGCTGCAGTCCAAGACTCTTCTTACCCAATCCTGCTTCCTTCCCTTCCTCCCTGCACAGATGTCGGACCCGCATCATGGTCTTTGCCTTCTCCAGCTCCCTCCCCCAAGAAATCCCTTCATGTTTTATCTTATCTAGAAGTCTGTTTCTTGGTGAACTTGTTATAGCAGAGGCTGCATTTTAGTTGGGCTCTGCGAGTGAAGAATAGTTCTGTGAACAAGGTGCTTTTGGGTGCATAGAATTTTTATCATTACCCACTCTGCCCCAAATAGGTGTCTTTATTACCTCTTCCCAGGAGTTGAGGAGTGATTAAGTGGAATGTACTCGCTATCATCTAAAACACTAAAAATGATGCATGAGGTAAATTTTGAAACTGTATTTTATTAATTCTCTTTATCTACTCAATTTCTACTGAATAGATATGAGAAGTGCCAAAACCTGCACAGTTCCTTACACACACAGTCAGGAGTGCTGGGATTTGGAGACCACTGAGGGGTTCCTGGTTTTGTGGGATTCAGTAGACTTGAATGCCACACTGGTGACTTGGTATCTAACTAGAAAAATAGACAGGCCCCCTTATTGCTGCAGGAGAATGCCAAGCTCCCCACCAGAGCCAACAAGTGAGCAACACCCTCTCATCCTTGCTAAACTAGCCAATGAAGCAAGCGTTGATGGGAGAGCCAGGGCTAGGCAGCATATTTTTAACACTTTCACATATCTCCTTCCTGGGACTGCTCTGTTCACATATAGAGGGGTCTCCATATATGTGAATGAGTGATAGCAACTTAATTTGGTGTCTCCCTCAAGGGTTTAACACTCTGAGATTTCCAGTGAAATGAAATTTTTAAGTGCAGGGGTTCTCCCACCAACTATGACTTGCAAACAGGCACCTACTGTGTACCAGAAACAGTATTAGGTGGGCTGAAGATTTAAAATCAGAGATATCTGAGTATGCCCCTAGTTGAAAAAAATATAAAAATAAATAAAAAATAAAATCAGAGATTACTTTCAAATATGTTGTCTAATGGCTAATGAGGTCATCCAAAACAACAGAAGGCAGCAGGGCAGTGATTGCCATTTCATTGTACAGAGAGGGAAAAAAGGCTCAAAGGTAAAGTGATTTGCTCAAGATCAAAGTTCAGGTCTTGGCCGGGCGCGGTGGCTCAAGCCTGTAATTCCAGCACTTTGGGAGGCCGAGGCGGGTGGATCACGAGGTCAGGAGATCGAGACCATCCTGGCTAACATGGTGAAACCCCGTCTCTACTAAAAATACAAAAAAAAAAAAACTAGCCGGGCGTGGTGGCGGGCGCCTGTAGTCCCAGCTACTCGGAGGCTGAGGCAGGAGAATGGCGTGAACCTGGGAGGCGGAGCTTGCAGTGAGCCGAGATCGCGCCACTGCACTCCAGCCTGGGTGACACAGCGCGAGACTCCGTCTCAAAAAAAAAAAAAAAAAAAAAAAAAAAACAAAGTTCAGGTCTTGCTTTCCTCAATTCCTTACTAGCTTGCCTAAGTGTAAAGAGCATATAGTCTTTTGGTTAACTAGTACTCTTGACTACCAAGACAATCACATCTATTTCATCAACTAAGGTAGATGAGGTCAGGAGATGTCACATTCAAGATTTTTAAAAATCATGACTAGTAATTGTATTGGACGCTGTGATGCACCACCCTGACCTCCCTTCAGGAATGGAAGAGTCACTCCCAGCTACTAGCAGTGCTACCAACAGAAGGCCCTTAGCTGTCAGCCTTTACAGGAATCACCCTGGGAAGACAACAACATTGCCAAGGTCATGATCCTTTACCAGGGCAGCCTGCATCCAATGACTCGTTGCCATGGGGGTTTAAAGGCTAGGTCCTCTTACCCCAACTAGGGACAAGCACCAAGGATCACCTTATCCCAGATTCTGAACTCCCCATAAGGTCAGCTGAGGCCTCCACTGAGACTGCATTACAGCTCAACTTCTTCCCTTCTCTTCCAGTTTTTGATCCCAAGAGCAATTCCTAATAAATCTCCTGCATGCTGATCTTCAATTGACTCTTAGATAATTCCAGTAGTCTAAAAAGCAGACACTAGATTAGAATATTGGAAGGGGATCACCCAGCTGGCAATGAGGATCCCATCACAGGTGGTAGGTGGCCCAAGGTAGCAGGGCAACAGTTTAAACTTTTACCTGTTGTGGGACACATTGGGATGGTACCACTGGGAAGGTTACCATTGGTATGGTATACTGATGGGAAGGAAGGCACTGGCTGGCATGACATATCATGCATTGGAGAAATACAGGCAAAAAAGTAACAATAAGGACAATGAAAATGGGTAGCTATTGCTAATACACAATCAACACTGTGGAAAAAGATAATGGAAAGCTGATAGTGATTAATCATCAATTAAAAGCTAAGTATGAAAGCCAGATGCCCCCTTTCATAGCATTTGAAGAGGCTCTGATCACCTGTGATGAGAGGACAGGAAAGGCCAAGGGTTAGACTGAGGACTTAAGAGCAGTTGAGTTCCAAAGATTAAACTGTCAACCAAGGTAGGTTTGCTATGCCAAGGACAGGGCCCTGCTTGGGAAAGAATGGGACCATTACCCATGGGATGAAGACCTCTGGGTTGATCCACTTTGAAATGTTGAATCTCTATACTTCCCTGAACTTTCTGATCATGAAGAAGCAGGCCACTCCTGCTGATGAGGGGCTGGCACTCCCCTCTTGCTCAAAGATGATGCAAAAGCTTCTTCCCAGGAAAATAACATATGCCCCCATGGCTGGCCCTCATCTGCCTCCTGGTCACTAGGCCAATAATGAGGCACAACATAATCAAGCGATGCAATAGCAAACAATAAAGACTAAATGCTCCTTAAGTCCAGGCAACCTGGTAGGAATTGAGAAAAGCAGGACCTGACTTGCAGCCTGCGAGGGAGGAAAGAGACTACAACCCAGGGCCTGGCCAGCACGCAGCAGCGGGAGTGAGGAGAGGACACATGGGACTGGATTCTCAGGGTGAGCAAAGAGGGCAAACATAAGGTTGAATAACAAAGAGTTTATGGTTTTGGGAATGCTCTCCTGGGATCCATAATATAATCTGGCAAAGATCCCAGGAGACGGTGTGAACACGTTACTAAGATGGCTCCTAGAAACACAGTGAGCCATGCTACGTGAAGTAGAAATACAAGAAGTGTTCCTGGCAAATGATGGAGGAAAGGATCAAAAGGATAGAAGGTAGGGTGCTAGATGGATACTATAAAAGGCTGGAAAACCCATCAGAGGATACACCACTTACCAAAGTAATAACATACACCAGCTTTATGAGGAGGTTTAATGGTGGCTGTCTTCTATGGGCCAGGGCTGATGGTAGAGATGCCATTATAGGACTGGACTCATTGATAGCAACTAGGATGAGGATGACAGGACCCTCCCTCCTGCATCTTGTGGTAATGCTTAATTGTCAGAGGGCAGATGGATGTCATTATCACAGTGACAGGCAAGGTTGGAGGGGCAGCCAAGGGGGCTGAGACACAGAGTTATGGAGACGATTAACAGAACACAGCCCAGCATTTTGGGAGGATCATTTGAGCCCAGGAATTCAAGATCACAGTGAGCTAAGATTGTACCACTGCACTCTTGCCTGGGCAACAGAGTGAGACCCTGTCTCAGGAAAAAAAAAAGAAGAAGAAGAAGAAGAAAAAAGAAAAAAGAATACAGGATCTCTAGAAACAAAATTAGTGGTATGCCAACAAGGATATTACTCAAATTGTAAAACCAAAATAAATCAAGGATGGATACTGAGGAGGCTGAGGTCCCTAAGAAAATGTCCAGGTCATGGCCTCTTTCCAGGGCAACCTTTATCCAATGACTCATTGACACGGGGTTTAAAGCCTAAGCCCTCTTGTTAGCTTAGCTGTGAGACATTTGGGTTGACCCACTTGAAAATGTTGACTAGATTTCCCTGAACCTTCTGATTGTGCAGGAGTGGCCCACTCCTGCCAACTGGGGGCTCGTATTGCGCACTTGCTTGAAGATAATGCAGCACCTTCTGAACCTGGACCAGTTTTTAGACCCAAGTAATTGCCTAAAGGAGATGCCAGACTCCCAGATGGAAGGATCCTGGAACGCCATGGCAAATGTACATGGTAGTGTTTCCCTATGTTTCCTCCACAAATGGGCCTACCATCATTTACTTGGTCACTTGGGTAACCATACACTAAGGAAAGGGGACCGCATAAAAGGACCCTACTGGACACAGGGTCCAAGTCGACCTTAATTTCCAGAGTCCTAAAACAGCACCAAGTCCCCCCAGTGGATCATATGGAGTTTAGGTAAAAACTGGAGTCCTGGCCCGAGTCCTGGTCACAGAAATGTCAAGTAGGTCTGCAACCCATACAGTGATCATCTCTCTGATTTTCTAATGTGTAACTGGAAGGACACACTTAGTATTTGGTAGAACCACCACACTGGTACCTTGGCCTATAGGGTAAAAGCTTTCATAGTGGAAAGGCCAACTGAAAACCTGTGAAACTGCCCCCCACTCCTTGGCTTACAAGCAAGCCAAGATAGGAAATGCAAAGCAATATTGCATTCAGGGCAAATGGAAAAATTAGTGCATCCTGAATGAAAGGATGCAGAGATAGTGGTTTCCATCATGTCTTCATTTAATTCATCAGTCTGGCGCCTGGAGAAAATGAGACAAATCCTGGGCAATGAAAGTAGACTACTGCAAATTTAACCAAGTAGTAACCACAGTTGCAGCTGCTGTGTCAGATATGCTATCTTTGGTAGAACAGACCTAGATGGCCTCAGGTATGTGGTATGATCTGATCATTGTATTCTCTCTCTTTCAGAAAAGATTATCAGGAACAGTTTACATTCACTTAGAAGAAACAACAGTATACATTTATAGTCTTGTCCCAGAGCTATATTAACTCTCCTACTCTTTGGAGAGATCTGGTCTGGCTGAAAATCCCACAGAATATCATACTGATTTTCTATATAGATGATGATTATGCCATCTACATGGACAGCAAGTAGCTAGCACATTGAGGGACTTGTTAAGGTAAGTATACTTTCCAGAGAGTGGGAGATAAACCCTGCAAACAGTTGGGGTCTCCCACATCACTAAAATCAGTGATCTGATGCATGCTAGGAAATCCCCTCCAAAGTTAAGGACAAATTATTGCATTCCACTAAAAAGAAGGAAACACAGTGCCTGGTAGGCCTCTTCAGATTCCAAAGGCAGCATATTTCACAACAGGAACCATTACTCTAACCCATGTACTGAGTTACATGAAAAGCTGCCTGCTTCGAGTGGGATTCAGAACAGGAAAGGTGAGTCCCGGTGGCAAGGAAGTGGCCCTCCCACTTAGTCCATACATCACAGCAGGCCCCGGGGTATTAGTGGTATCAATAGTGAGAAAAGACATGAGGATTTTCTTGAAAGCCCCAGTGGGAAAATTACACTAGAAAACCCTAAAGTTCACCAGGCATGGTAGTTCACACCTGTAATCCCAACACTTTGAGAGGTTGAGACGGGTGGATCACTTAAGCCCAGAAGTTCCAGACCAGCTTGGGCAACATGGCAAAACTCTGTCTCTACAAAAAATACAAAAATTAGCCAGGCAAGGTGGTGCACTCCTGTAGTCCCAGCTATTTGGGAGGCTGAAGTGGGAGGTTGAGGCTGCCATGAGCCATAATTAAGCCACAGCACTCCAGCCTGGGTGAGAGAGCAAGACCTTGTCTCAAAAACCAACAACAACAACAACAACAACAAAAAAAAAACCCAGAGTTCTGAAGCAAGGCCATACGATCTGCAGCAGAGAAGCATACACCTTTCAAAAATCAGCACCGAGTGTGGTAGAAATGGAGTGCTCAATAATGGGACACTACATGACTATGCATCTAGAACAATCCGTTATGAACTGGGTCCTATAAGGCCCATCAAATTATAAGGTTGGCAGGCCCAAAGCAATCTGCTGAAAGATGGAAGTGGCACATCCAAGAATGAGCACAAGCAGGACTAGAGGTTACAAGCAAACTGCATGAGCAGGTATCACAGACCCCCATGTCATACGACACCATTGCATCAGTACCTGTCCCTGTGCTCTATGATTTCATATAGGGGACAGGGGAAGTATGTTATGGTGAATTGATGAATGGGCCAAGCTTGGTTTTCAGATGGGTCAATTTAAGATATGAACGCAAATCAGAAAGGGACTATATTTCCATCTGTCTCAGAGGTGGATTTGAAATAGTGATATGGAAAGAGAAATGACCTGAGGTTAGAATATACATCAATTTGTGGCAGTGTAAAATGGTTTGGCCAGATTGTCAGGGAACAAGGAGAAAGAATCGTGTATCAGGGACAAGAAATCTGAGTCTATAACTTATGGGAGTGGACACAAAGTATATAGACAGTTGTGTTGCATGTTCATGCCCACCACAGAGCATCCACCAGGAAAAGGAACTAAGTCTCAGGGTATAGTTCAGCTGACAGCCAGTTGACATCAGTCACCCCAGTGCTGGCACATGGGTACACATGAACGGAGTACTATAATGACAACAATGTTCGGTACACCTGGGTCCAACAACATAGGGTCCCATTTACTGAGGCTGATCTAGCTGCTGCCACTGCCAGTGACAAAGACCAACTTTGAGTGCAGAATATAGCTTTATCCCTTAAGTAGACCCACTGGCCACTTGGTGGCAAGCGTGGTGGCAGTACTTGGTGGCAAGTCACATTGGCTACCTTCCACCTAACATAGGTAACAATTCATTTAGACAAAAATGACCCCGCTTACCATCACTTCCACAGACCCACTAGGAGAATTTGTACTTCCCATCCCCACAATTCTGGGCTCTGTCAGTTAGAGGTACTGATTCCAAAAGCGGGATGCTCACTCTAGGGGATGCAGTGAGAGTCCCACTGAACTGTAAGCTACAGTGGCAGGGGAGGTGGTGGGGTGGGGAACTTTGGACACCCAGGAGATTCACTTGGGCACCTCTTGGTATTGCCTTGTTCTATTTTGGTGGTGAATGCAGAGGTGTGGCAGCCATAGCCTGAGAAGGGCATGGTTGACAGAAGCTCAGACTCCTCAAAGACTGTGGGCATGGCTAGGTCATCCCCCTGGCAAAGATGTTGGCTGAAGGTAAGGGGAGTCTGGATGGGGAAGAGTAGGGGAAGACAATGAGTGTCACTTAAAACCCCAGAACTAGCTGCAGCAGCAAAGGCTGTGGCTCATCCCACTAACCTTCATCTTTTTTGTTGTTGTTTGTTTGTTTGTTTGTTTTTTGAGATGCAGTCTCACTCCGTCGTCCAGGCTGGAGTGCAGTGGTGCAATCTCCGCTCACTGTAACCTCTGCCTCCCGGGTTCAAGCGATTCTCCTGCCTCAGCCTCCTGAGTAGCTGGGACTACAGGTGCGCGCCTCCACGCCCAGCTAATTTTTTTTATTTTTAATAGAGACAGGATTTCACCATATTGCCCAGGCTGGTCTTGAACTCCTGACCTCAGATTTTCCACCTTCCTCCCAAAGTGCTGGGATTACAGGCATGAGCCACCGAGCCAGGGCTTTTGAATGAAGATACTCCAGAAAGATATCAGAATAACTTATCACACAGCAGTTTCCCGTGGCATGATCATTTGACATTCAATCTTGGAAGGCGCTGTTACTTATAAATGAGGGAGAATCATCACTGGGGCACTGGACACTAGATGGAACTCAGCATTTAACAGATTGGGGATAGATGAATAAAAGTGAACTTGCTGGAAATGCATTTAAATGTTACCAGCTTCCACTATTTTGCACTATTAGAAGACCAACTCTATGCCCAAAACAATGTTGTGCCAAATAAAAGTTCCCAGCAAATGATAGTAACCCCAAATTTTTTGCCTGATAGAAATACATAATTGTGATATTATTTTTAAGGAAAAACAACAAGCCCACTATAACAGAGCCACCATATTAACATAACTGATTCTATATTAAATTTAATTTCCTAAGAAGTGTGCAAGATCTTTTTGAGGCCATATGATTGTTATCTGCCACTCTTATTTTATTTGCTCCCAATGATCTCCTCTTCAGGGCCCCTAGCTGAATGGGCCTGGATGCTAAAAGCATTACTCAGTGTCTCTGGTCAGGGGGCCTCTCCTAATTCCTGGCATGCTCTGCCTAAGGAAGAAGGCACATGCATCACACACACCTCAGTTCCAGGACTCCTAGCTTCCTTCAGCACCTATTCCCATATATGGAGAGAAAAGGGGATGCAATGTAAAGAATTCTGAACCAGAAGTAGATCGGCTTTGAAGTCTCAGCCTAACATTTACAAACTGGATTCTCAGGCAAACCACTTTACATATACTTCCCCTAAAGTGCAACTACAACCTGTCTTACCCAGTTATATTCTTTGAGGACCAAATGAGATAATATGTGTGAAAGTACTTTGTAAACTGGGATGCATTCATACTCAGGTAAGTTTTATTTTAATCACCTGTGAGCGTACCTCTCCTTCCCCTCTTCATCTCACCTTTCAAGGCTTACCACCCTCTTTGAGATTTCTCTAATCCCTTTATCCCTTAAAGTCCTCTTTCTCCAGCGTCCCTGTGGGTTTCTCCTACATGTCTAATATATTCCACGCATTTCTGCACTTTACAAAACATCTTATTCTATTCCCTGTTTCACATATATTAGTCTTCTCTGCAATTTGAATACAGGCGCATTATAAACAAAGACCACGTTATATTCTAAAACTTCTCTTCTTTCACTGGATACATGATAGGTTCCCAGTAAATAGGAACTTGACAAGCTGATTCTAAAATATATAAGAAAAGGGCCAGGCACAGTGGCTCACACCTGTAATCCCAGCGCTTTCGGGGGCCGAGGCGGGCAGATCACTTGAGGTCAGGAGTTCAAGGCCAGTCTGGCCAACATGGTGAGACCCGTCTCTACTAAAAATATAAAAATTAGCCGGTGTGGTGGCATGCGCCTGTAATCCCAGCTACTCAGAAGGTGGTGGCAGGAGAATCACTGGAACCCCGGAGGCGGACGTTGCAGTGAGCCAAGATTGCACCACTGCACTCCAGCCTGGGTGACTGAGCAAGATTCTGTCTCAAAAAATAAATTAATAAAATAAAATAAAATATATATGGAAGAGCAAAGGCCAAAGGCTAGCCAAGATACTCCTGAAAGATAATAATAATAAGGTGAGGAGACTTGCTCACCAGATACCAAGACTTAAAAAGTTGTAGTAATTAAGGTAATGTTTATTGACACACAGATAGACAAAGTGACCAGTGGAAGAGAATAAAGACAATCTGAAGCAGTTGCATGCATATATAGAAATATAAGATATCTCTGCCTGGCGTGGTGGCTCATGCCTGTAATCCCAGCACTTTGGGAGGCCAAGACAGGCAGATCACTTGAGTCTAGGAGTTTGAGACCAGCCTGGGCAACATGGCGAAATCCTGTACCTAGAAAAAATATAAAAATTAGCCAGGTGTGGTGGTGGGTGCCTGTAATCCCAGATACTCAGGAGGCTGAGGTGGGAGGATTGCTTGAGCTCAGGAAGTCAAGGCTGAAGTGAGTGATGATCATGCCCCTGCACTTCAGCCTGGGTAACAGAGCCAGACCCTGCCAGAAAAGAAAAGAAGAGAAAGAGAGGGAAAAAAAAGAAAAGAAAAAGAAAAAGAAATGTAAGGTATCTCAAAAATAACATTATATAGGGGAAAGATGAACTAGAAATGGCACTGAGACAACTGGTTACCTATATGGAAAAAATTAAAATGGATTTCTACCCCAAACCATGTATAAAAATCAATTCCAGATGGACTAAAAATTTAACTGGGAAAGGCACACTTAAATATTTAGAAGAGATTATCTTTATGACTTTAGAGTACAGAAAAGTTTCCTAAAAAAGATGAAATAAACGCTAACATTAAAAAAAGAAAGAAAGAAGGCTGAATGCAGTGGCACATGCCGGTAGTCCCAAAGCTTTGGGAGGCCAAGGCAGGAGAATTATTTGATCCCAGAAGTTCAAGATCAGCCTGGGCAACACAGTGAGGCCCCCAGCTCTACAAAAAAAAAAAAAAAATTTAAATTAGCTAGGCACAGTGGGGCATACCTGTAGACCCAATTACTTGGGAGGCTGAGGTGGGAGGATTGCTTGAGCCCAGAAGGTCAAGGCTGCAGTGAACCATGATCGCACCACTGCACTCCAGTCTGGGTTACAAAGCAAGATCCTGTCTCAAAAAAAAAAACTTTAAAAGCCTGAAAATTTTTACTACGTTAAAATAAATAACCTCTGTTCATCAAGATATCATAAAGAAAGTGAAAAGGCAAGCCATAAACTGAAAGTATTTTCAACGCATCTAAGTAACAAAGAATTTGTATCCAGGACATATAAACAATAATAAGAAAAAGACTGCTCAACGGCCTTGACAAGATCTTCAGAGGAGAGAGAGTTTTGGAATTTTGAGTCCTGCCAATTTACAGGGGTTGTCGGGAAGGGCTTGCCACAAATATGGGCCTTCCCCAGATCTAGCCTAACAAAGCCTAAAAGTAATTCTACACAAATTAAAAGCGATCAGTCAGTAATTGAACTGCCTGCTAGAACAAAAATCATCACTCTTTGGAGGAAGAAAATAAAACTCAAGGTCTCTACAATGTATTAAATATCAACACCAATTTCCAGCATGCAATTTAAAACTATTATACATGAAAAAAAAAAAAAACAGAAAAATGTGACCTTGAGATGGCACAGGTATATATGATTTAGCAAACAACTTTAAGCAGCTATAAGTATGGTCAGGACTTAAAGAAGCATATGGCATTAATAAGCAAAAAGATAGGGATGATCAGCAGTGAAAAGAACATTTATTTTATTTTATTTTTTATTTTTTGAGACAGGGTCTCACTCTGTCACCCAGGCTGGAGGTAGTGGTATGATCACAGCCCACTGCAACCTCAAACTCCTAGGCTCAAGCAATCCTCCCACATCAGTCTCCCTAATAGCTGGGACTACATGCTCATGTCATCATGCCTAGCTAGTTCTTTTTTTTTTTTTTTTTGAGACGGAGTCTCGCTCTGTCTCCCAGGCTGGAGTTCAGTGGCCGGATCTCAGCTCACTGCAAGCTCCGCCTCCTGGGTTTACACCATTCTCCTGCCTCAGCCTCCCAAGTAGCTGGGACTACAGGTGCCCAACACCTCGCCCGGCTAGTTTTTTTGTATTTTTTAGTAGAGATAGGGTTTCACCGGGTTAGCCAGGATGGTCTCGATCTCCTGACCTGGTGATCCACCTGTCTCAGCCTCCCAAAGTGCTGGGATTACAGACTTGAGCCACCACGCCCGGCCTAGCTAGTTCTTTTTAATTTTTTGTAGACATGTGTCTTGCTATGTTTCCTAGGCTGCTCCCAAACTCCTAGCCTCTAGTGATCCTCCTGCCTCAGCCTCCCAAAGTGCTGGAATTACAAGCATAAGCCACCATGCTCAGCAACCCCCCAAAAAATTTTAAACATTCAAGTGGAAATTGTAGAATTGAAAAGAACAATAACTGAAATGAAAACTTTACAGTATGGGCTTGACAGAAGAAAGGGTTAGCAAATTTGAGACAGGGCAATAAAAAGTATCCAATCTTAAAAAGAGAAAGAACAAAATTCAAGAAAAGTTTGAGACCTCCTGGGCAACAGAATGAGACTGCATCTCAAAAAAAGAAAGAGAGAGGGAAGGAAGGAAGGAAGGATGGAAGGAAAGAAGGAAGGAAGGAAGGAAGGAAGGAAGGAAGGAAGGAAGGAAGGAAGGAAGGAAGGAAGGAAGGAAGGAAGGAAGGAAGGAAAAAGAAAGTGAACTGGGCCTCAGGAATTTATAAAAATTACCAGTCTCACATACATTAAAAGGAGTCCCAGAAGGAGGATGAAAGTGCAACAGATAGTTATACGAGTAAGGAATGGCCAAAAGTTTTCCAAATTTAAATGTGAAACTTGACTTACAGATAAATATAGATAGGCCAAATTAAAAAACAAAAACAAAAACAAAAAAACTCACACACACTTGGGCACACCATTGGTACATCTTTACCTAAAGACAAAGAGAAAAATTTTGAAAGCCCACAGTTAAAAAAGAAAGAGAGAGAGAGAGAGAGAGATTACATACAGGAAACAATGAAATGAATAACAGCTGACTTCTCCTTACAAACAATGAGGGCTATAAGACATTGGAATGATATATTTAGAGTGCTGAAAGAAAAAAAACAAGCTGACATCCCATAATTCTGTATCTAACAAAAGTATCCTTCCAAAACAGGGATGAATGAAGACATTTCAGATAAACAAAAGCCAAGAGAATCTGGCACCAGCAGACCTGCTTTACAAGAAATGCTAAAGGATATTATATTCTTCAGGATAAAGAAAAATAATACCAGATGGAAATCTGGAACTACAGAAAAAAAAAAAATGAAGAGTGCCAGAATTGGTAAATAAGAGGGTAAATTTTTAAAACTTTTTTATCTTCTAATTCCTTTCAATGACAACTGACTGCTTAAAGAAAAAAATAATATTGTAAGGTGGCATTTATCATGTATATAGAAATAAAAGATGTTACTGTAACAGCACAACAAATGGGGTGGCAGGTTAATGGAATTGTACCATTTTAAGGTTATTGGACATGGAAAGTATCAGGTGGCACACCTGAAGTGTGAAGTGGTACAATATTCACTATAAATACTTTGATAGGCTAAGAATGTATAGTATTAGTACTGGAACAACCATTAAAATAAAAAATAGAAAGAATTATAACTGAAAGGGGAGAAAGAAGACAACCAAATGAACAAAGAATGGAATAGATGGGGTTGATACTCATCCAGTAGCACAACTTTGAAATACTGAGTGTGAAAAATCTGCCATATTGTTTAACATGTTTTAAAAATATTTTGAGTTTTATCCCTGGGAACAGAGATTTCACAGAAAAAGAAACATGAACAGTGAATAAATATAGCAAGTGAGTGAATGATTTTTTTTTGAGACAGGGTCTGACTCTGTTGCTCAGGATGTAGTGCAGTGATAAGAACACGGTTCAGTGCAGCCTTGATCTCCCCAGCTCAAGCAAGCCTCCCACCTCAGCCTCCTAGGAGTAGCTGAGACCACAGGCACATGCTACCATGCCCAGCTAATTTTTTAATTTTCTGTAGAGATGGGATCTCACTATGATGTTGCCTAGGCTGGTCTCAAGAAATCCTCTTGCCTCGGCCTCCCAAAGTGCTGACATTACAGGCTTGAGCCACCACACCCGGCCAGTAAATGAAATTTAATACCATGATAATATGCCAATGGTTTGATATACCGTTTTAAACCCACCAAGTTGGCCAAAATTAAGAGGTCTGATAACACCAAGTGTTAGCAAAGATATGAATCAAAGAGAACTCTTTCATGTATCTGGAAGAACTGGAAATTGGTACAATGAATTTTAGAAAATAATTAGACATTATCTTGTTAGGGCTGAAAATGTACATAACTTACAATGCAGCCAGAGTCCTACCAGAAAATCTGCAAACACCTAAGTATTTGTGACATAGGGTAATGAGTGAAGGAAATTGTGATGTGATGAAACACCTGAAAAACCAAGCAGGTTAATGAAGTAATGGAAACATTAGCAGCAGCAGGCAGCTACTACAACCCTGAGGCTAGGCAAGAGGCAGCCAACACTAGCCTACTACCAAATCCAGCTCACTGCTAGTTTTTGGAAATAAAGTTTTATTGGAACACAGATACACCCACTCACAGAGCTGAGTGCGATAGAGGCTGTATGACCTGTAAAGACTAAAGTATTTTACTCTCTGCTCCTTTACAAGAAAAGCTTGATGACCCCTAGGCTAGCAAGACAAAGGAAGCAATGTTATAGAAATGCATGGACAATAATCACCTGGCAGAAGCTAGAACCACAGTGGACCTATCCAGAACCGAGAGCCAGGAAGACACTCAGCCACTGCTACTTCCAAAAAGACAGTTCAAGACACAGAGGGGAACAAATACCTGGATTATTTCACTCCACTCTTCCTTTCTGGTGCCTCCCACACACCAACCCGGCGGACACAAAACCCTGAAACACGCAGCCTATGGGGATCCACCTCCTGTAATATAAAGCAGAGCAGCAGAAGGGCAAGAACTGGATCTGAGAGTAAATCAAACCAAGAACTGCCAAATACCTTAGAAAAACCCTCACATGTCTGGACTAGGAGACATAGAAAGAATCTTCTAGCAGCATTGTTACTAACAGAAAAAAAAAAACGGAAGCAACCGGCCAGGTGTGGTGGCTCACGCCTATAATCCCAGCACTGTGGGAGGCCAAGGGGGGAGGAATGCCCGAGTCCAGGAGTTCAAGACCAGCCTGGGCAACATAATGAGACCCTGTCTCTATAAAAAAATTTAAAAAGTAACCAGGCATGGTGGCATGTACCTGTAGTCCCAGCTACCAGGGAGGCTAAGATGAAAGGATCACCTGAGCCCAGGAGGTTGAGGCTGCAGTGAACCAAGATCGCGCTACTGTACTCCAGCCTGAGTGACACAATGAGACCCTGTCGCAAAAAAAAAACCACACACACACACACACACACACACACACACACACACACAGAAACAACCGAAGTTTCCAGTAACTGGAGAATGATTAAAAATACAGTGGAATGGCAGGGTATAGTGGTTCACACCTGTAATCTCAGCACTTTGGGAGGCCCAGGCAGGTGGATCACCTGAGGTCGGGAGTTCAAGACCAGCCTGACCGACATGGAGAAAAAAACCCCGTCTCTACTAAAAATACAAAATTAGCCAGACATGGTGGTGCATGCCTGTAATCCCAGCTACCCGGGAGGCTGAGGCAGGAGAATCACCTGAACCTGGGAGGTGAAGGTTACAGTGAGCCAAGATCATGCCATTGTACTCCAGCCAGGGCAACAAGAGCAAAACTCCCTCTCAAAAAAAAAAATATATATATATATAGTGGAATAGTCACATAATGGAGTACTGCATAACAGTGAGAATAGATGGACTATAACTCTACATAAAATAACATTTGACTCTAATATAATGCTAAGCTTAAAAAATCAAAATACCAAAAATGTTCTGTATTATATTTATCTGAAGTTCAAAAATGCAAAACTAAATAATACATTGTTTTGTGATCAATACTTATGTATTAAATCTATAAAGAAAATTTATCCCTGAGAGGTCTGAAAAAAAAGAAAAAAAGAAAAAAAAACAAATCTATTTAAAAAGTAAGGAAATGACAAATACAAAATTCACGACAGTGTCTCAATGGAGTGGGTAGAGAGAACGCAGAGAGATGAAATTAAGGAGAAATGTAAAGGTAGCTTTGACAGTATTGGTGATGTTTTATTTTTAAGTTGGATATTTGCTTCTCTGGTATTCATTTTATTATTAACCTTTATAACTTACATATGTTTATATATTTATGCATAAATATATATGTGTTATAAGGGTTAATTATATATATGTATGTATCAAATATTTTATAATAATTATTTTATTTATTTTTCTCTTTTTAAAAAATTGAGACAGGGTCTTGCTCTGTCACTCAGGCTGGAGTGTGCAGTAGCTTGAACACGGCTCACTGCAGCCTCGAACTCCTGGACTCAAGCAATCCTCTCACCTCAGCTCCTGAGTAGCTGGGACTACAGGCACATGCCACCATGCCCAGCTAATTTTTTAAATTTTTTTGGTAGAGCTGGGGTCTCACTATGTTGCCCAGGCTGGTCCCAAACTCCTGGGCTCAAGCCATCCTCCTGCCTTGGCCTCCCAAAGTGTTAGGATTACAGGTATGAGCCACCCCACCCGGCCAATAATTACTTTAAAAGAAAAGAAAACCATATTTCCTAACTAGACCTTTAATTCTAGTTCTAGAACTACCTGTCTTTCCCTTAGGTATATCAAGGTCCCTGAAAAGGAGAATTGCTCCTTTAGATTGGAAAACACAAAAAGAAAACTTTATCCCAAGAAGACCCTCATTACCACAACCACCTCAGGCTGGTCCCAATCATAATTATAATATAGACAAAATCTGTTTTGAGAAAATTACTCTCCCTTAGGAGATGATACATACAAAGGCACAGATACACTATGGAAGCAGAAGAGAAGACAGAAAGACACAAAAGATAAAAAGATACAGAAGTATTGCCAGGGAAGGCCACCGTGTACTATCCTCTGCTAGAGAGACTCAAAAGAGCCTGCAATCTAGCTGTGGAAATGACAAGGTACAAAACTATGTGCCATGAGAGCTTAGAGAGTGAGTTCTGTAAGACAGAGGTGATGGGAGAGATCAAGACTGACTGGGAAGGTGAAGGAAGGTGTCATAAAAGGAGAGGCAATTCCTTTCTTGACTGGCGCTTGATATCCCCGAATCCGTCAATAACTCACTAGATGATCCTGAGCAGACCAATATGTATCTATACTTCAGGTTCCACTCTGTAGAGAGAGATAAAGTCCATCCGCTTGCAAGTGATGTTTGGGAGGAAGTGATTGGTGACATGGAAAATTAAGAAAACCCTTTATTGATATGATTTTTTTTAAGAGATACACAAAACACCAACACCTTGTCACCTTGTTCTCTAAATTCCTGGGAATTAGCAAAGCAATCCTAGGCTTTGCTAGAGCACAGCAGCTTTTGTGCAGTGTGAGGCATCCTGCCAAGGCTCCCAGGTTGGTCCCTGCCCCTGGCATATTGATGGCAGTAGGGATGACAGGGAGAGTGTGCTTTTAGATCGGGATTCAAGGTATAACAGAGTACCTTGCACATACTGACTGATTAAATGCTTAACGAATGAATGAATGATCTCCAGCCAGCAATACAGTGTTCGGTGCATCCTTTAATACAAATTGCATGGGAGTGCAACACACCCAGATATATTAAAACCATAAGTAATATCTAAGAACTTAATTGATATATTTAATAGCTCAACATAAACATATGCAAAATGTACAGCAAATGCTTATATGAAGTATCTTGGGCCAGGCACGGTGGTTCACACCTGTAATCCCAACACTTTGGGAGGCCAACGCGAGTGGATCACTTGAGGTCAAGAGTTTGAGACCAGCATGGCCAATACGGTGAAAACCCGTCTCTACTAAAAATACAAAAAATTAGCCGAGCGTGGTGGCACGCACCTGTAATCCCAGCTACTTGGGAGGCTGAGGCAGGAGAATCGCTTGAGCTCAGGAAGCAGAGGTTGCAGTGAGCCGAGACTGCACCACTGCACTCCAGCCTGGGTGTCAGAGTGAGACTCGGTCTCAAAAATAGAAAAAAAAAAGTGTCTTCTTCTTGAAAACAGTGTATTTAATGTCTCATGAGTAATATTAATGTTCTATTTCTGTTTTTTTTAAATTAGGTGAAGGTCAAATTAATCTTTCAATGCCAAATTTCAGAGATAACTCAGCAAAAAGTTCATCAAAACAGCCTTCTTTGTGTGACTTAAGGGACCTTGGAAACCTGGGTCATAGTGAAGGAATGCACCTCATGCACTGGGCCACTTCTCTGATGTTACCAGTTGCTTAGGATGTGACACTCTGACCCCATTGTGAAGTCAAACCTGAGCATTTCACTTTCCTGAGTTGGCAGATAGCTCAAGGACTTAGATTTAACAAATGCAAGAGCACAAGGGATTGGAGTCTGATATAATGTCACATGAGGATTTCCAGTAGCCCTGGGGAAACATTGAGCTCTTTCTTCTCCAGATCAGCACATCTACTTTGTCACTCCACAGCTGACAATACAATTTGTATTTGAAAAACATGGGAGGGAAAACAAGTGACACAAATTTCTCCTCATTCACCTGTTACATAAAGTTCAGATTTCATGGCTGAGAATTGAAGTTCTACTTAAAGATCCTCAAATCTGACAGTTGAGAAAGTAGCTCTCCTTTACATGACTTGTCTTGATCACTAAGGTACCGCAAACACAGGCTGCTCAAGAGACCTGCCTGGTGCACACATCCTCTACTCCCAGTAGAGACCCGAAGAAGACTCTAGTCGGTTATGTTTCTTCCCCCTTACCAGTCCCCGCAAGTGGGCTATAGGGGCTGCACTTTTCAAATACATTGTTTTCATTGTGGTAAAATATATATAACACAAAATTTACCATTTTATCATGTTAAATCACTTAGTGGCATCAATTGCAGTCACAATGTTATATAATCATCACCACCATTTCCAGAATTTTTCATCATCTCAAACTGAAACTCTGTAACCATTAAGCAGTAACAGCCCATACTCCCTTCTCTGTGTTTGAACCACTGCTCCACTGTCTGTGGATCTGACTACTTTAGGGACTCATATAAGTGGAATCAAGGCCGGGCACAGTGGCTCAAGCCTGTAATCCCAGCACTTTGGAAGGCCAAGGTGGGCAGATCACCTGAGCTCAGGAGTTCAAGATCAGCCTAGGCAACATGGTGAGACACCATCTCTATTTTTAGAGGTGTGTATGGTGGCGCACACCTGTAGTCCCAGCTACTCAGGAGGCTGAAGTGGGAGAATCACTTGAGCCCGGGAGGTCAAAGCTGCAGTGAGCCATGATTGCACCACTGCACTCCAACCTGGATGACAGAGTGAGACTCTGCCTCAAAAAACAAACAAACAAACAAAGCAGAATCACAATATATGTCCTTTTGTGTATCGCTTATTTCACTTAGCGTATCTTCAAGGTTCATCCACGTTGTAGCATATGTCAGCATTTCCCTCCTTTTTAAGGCTCAATGATATTCTATGGTATGTATGTAACAGATTTTATTTATCCATTCATCCATTATTAGTGACAGGTTTTCTACCTTTTGGCTATTATGAATAATGCTGTGAGCATTAGTGTAAAAATATCTATTCAAGTCCCTAGTCTTAATTCTTTCGGATATATACCCAGAAGTGGAATTGCTGGATCATTTGGTAATTCTATGTTTAATTTATTGAGAAATTGCCATACTATTTTCCCTCATTAGGTTTTGATTTGCATTTCCCAAATGACTATGATGTTGAGCATGTTTTCATGAGTTTATTGGGCATTTGTATAACTTCTTTGGAGAAATGTCTATTCAAGTACTTTGCCTATTTTTAACTGGGCTTTTCAATGTGTTGTAGGAGTTCCTTATATATTCTGGATATTAACCCCTTATCAATCAGAGATATGATTTGCAAACATTTTATTCCGTTTTGTAGGTCATGTCACTCTCTTGATGGTATCCTTCATCCTTTGTCATTTTTTAGTTTGTTTGTTTGTTTGTTTGTTTTAGATATGGGCACTATATTTCTCAGGTTGGATTTGAAGCCCTGGGTTCAAGCAATCCTCCTGCCTCAGCCTCCTGACTAGTTGGGACTACAAGTGCACACCACCATGCCCAGCTTGTCCTTGGTCCTTTGAAGGACAAAAGTTTTTAAATTTAATAAAGTCCAAGTTATCTTTTTTCTTTTGTCACCTGTGCTTTTAATGTCATATTTAAGAAACTGTTGCCTAATCTAAGATCATGAAGATTTATCCCTATGTTTTCTTCTAAGAGTTTTATAGTTTATTTCTGAAATTTAGGTCTTTGATCCATTTCGAGTTATTTTTGGTATATGGTGTTTAGTAAGGGTCCAACTTCACTTTCTTGCGTTTGGCCCATTTGGCCTAGTAAAGTAAAACTATCAAGTTTTACTTTATGTGTTTTGAAGCTAAGTTGTTTGTTTCATGCACATTTAGAATTGCTATGTATAGTTGGGGATAGAGGCTTTTATCATTATGTGATGTCCCTCTTTGTCCCTAGTAACTTTCTTTGCTCTGAAGTTTATGTTATCTAATACTGATATAGCCATTCTTGCTTTTTGTTGTAGTTGTTATTAATCCTTTTACTTTAAACCTATGTTGTTGTGTTTGAAGTTAGTTTCTTGTACACAGAATATGGTTAGATCATTTATAAACTACACTCTGTCAATCTCTGCCTTTTAATTGTTGTACTTGGACCACTTACATTTAAAATAATTATTGATATTTTGAGGCTTAAGTCTGTCATTTTATTACTTGTTTTCTGTTTGTTCCCTCTGTTTTCTTTCTTTCTTTCTTTCTTTCTTTCTTTCTTTCTTTCTTTCCTTTCTTTCCTTTCTTTCCTTTCTTTCCTTCTTGTTTTTTGAGACAGTGTTTCATTCTGTCATCCAGGTTAGAACACAATGGTGCAATCATAGCTCACCGCAGTCTTGACCTCCTGGGCTCAAGCAATCCTCCCTCCTCCCACCTCAGCCTTCTGAGTAGCTGGGATTACAGGCGTGTGCCACTGTGCCCAGCTAACTTTCAAATTATTTGTAGAGACAGGGTCTCACTATGTTGCCCAGGCTGGTCTCAAACTTCTGGACTCAAGTGGTCCTCCTGCCTCGGCCTCCCAAAGTACAGGCATGAGCCACTGTGCCTAGCTTCCTCTGTTTCCTGTTACTCTGTTTCTTTGCTCTTGCTTCTTATGGGTCACATGAACAATTTTTAGAGTTTCATTTTTATTTATTTATAATGTTTTTAGTACATTGCTTTGTAAACCTTCTTATTGGTGGGTGTGTCATTTATCACAGTCTTCTGGTGTTGACATTTTTGAATCAAGTGAAATATAGAAAACTTACTTTCATTTAGGTCTCCTTCCCCTCACTGTTTTAAAATATAAATATTTCTTCTAGATACACTGAGTGCCATATCATATGGTGTTAAACTTGCTCTATTATGTTTACATCTATTTTCACTCATTTTGTTGTTCTTCTATCCTTTCTGATGTCTGAGCCTTCTGTTATTATTTTTACTGTAGAGCTTCCTTTAGCCACTCTTTAAGGGTAGATCTGCTAGCAACAAATTATCTTAGTTTTCCCTTGTTTGAGAATGTCTTTATTCCTGAAGGATAATCTCTTCAAATGTGGAATTTGGGGTTCATGATTCTTTTCTTTCAGCACTTGAAAACTGTTGTGCCACTTCCCCATAATCCCCATGGTTTCAGGTGAGAAAACTGCTGTCATTTAAATCAGTGTTCTCACACACACTGGGGCCTGTTGGGGGCTGGAGGGCAAGGAGAGGGAGAGCATTAGGACAAATACCCAATGCATGAGGGGCTTAAAACCTAGATGACAGGTTGATAGGTGCAGCAAACCACCATAGCACATGTATACCTATTAACAAACCTGCACGTTCTGCACGTGTATCCTGGAACTTAAAGTAAAATTTAAAAAATTAAATAAATAAATCCGTGTTCTCCGTTGGAAATGTGTCATTTCTTTTTGGCTGTTAATTTAACGTGTTTTTTATTTTTTAGTTTTTAGAAGTTTAATTATGTGTCTTGGTGTAGGT
Organism: Theropithecus gelada; assembly: GCF_003255815.1. Taxonomy (NCBI): domain Eukaryota; kingdom Metazoa; phylum Chordata; class Mammalia; order Primates; family Cercopithecidae; genus Theropithecus; species Theropithecus gelada. The sequence continues at coordinate 86,719,287 of NC_037669.1, forward strand.
TTCTTTGTGCTTATCTTATTGGGGTTTATTCATCAAATTTTGGACATTTGCAGCCATTATTCTTCCCAAATACTCTGTCAGCACTATTCTCTTTCTCCTCTCCTTATGGAACTCTGGTGATACACGTTTCTTCTTTTGTTATTGTCTCACAGATCTCTAAGGCTCTGTTTTTATTTGTTTGCTTGTTTGTTTTGGAGATGGAGTCTTGCTCTGTTGCCCAGTCTGGAGTGCAGTGGCGCCATCTCAACTCACTACAACCTCTACCTCCCGGGTTCAAGCAATTCTCCTGCCTCAGCCTCCCAAGTAGCTAGGATTACAGGTGCCCGCCACCACGCCCAGCTAATTTTTGTACTTTAGTAGAGATGGGATTTCACCATGTTGGCCAGACTGGTCTCGAACTCCTGACTTCAGGTGATCTTCCCACTTCGGCCTCCCAAAGTGCTGAGATTACAGGTGTGAGCCATTGCACCTGGCCCATTTTTTTTCAGCTATTTTCTTTCTGCTGCTCAGACACAGTAAATTCTATTGATCCATCTTCAAATTTACTGATTCTGTCCTCAGTTTTCTCCACTCCACTACTGAGGCTATCCAGTAAGTTTTTTGTTTCAATTATTGGATTTTCAATTTCATAATTTCCATTTGTCTCTTTTTATAACTTTTATTTCTTTACTGATATTTTCTATCTTGCACTTGTTTCAAGAGAATTTGTAATTGATTGTTGAAGCATTTTTTTTGATGGCTACTTTAAAATCCTTGTCAAATAATTCCAACATCTGATTCATCTTGTCATCGGCATCAGTTGTCTTTCCTCACTCAAACTGTGGTTTTCCTGGTTCCTGGTAGAATTAATGATTTGTTTTTATCACTGGACATTATGATTATTATGCTAGAAGACTCTAGATTATATTTAAATATTCTATTTTAGCAGACTGTCACTCTGCTTAGATTTAGCCTATAAGTTCTGGCCTACTTTGTGGGCTTGTTGTTCCAATGACAGTTGAGTTTTGAGAGCCCTTGCAATGTTATTCTGGTGTGTTTTGTTCTTCTGGTGCTGATAGGGTTCCTGCTCATTCCTGCTGATGCCATCTGCAGGGGCTGAAGGTGCTTCTTTTAGCCACCTGCTAGTGCTTGGTGGTTTTCTGGCAGTAGGGGTTGCAGCAAAAGACACTAGGCTTGGGTCGCCTTATGCCAGTGGGTAGAGAGCAGGGTGACACGAGGATTCACCGTCTCTGCCACTGTGGACAGATCGGACTGCCTGCCAATGCCCTGGTTGTGGAGCAGTGTCTTGGATGGCTTGGAATTTTGCTGCCACCACCATTGCCAACAGATTGTACTGTCTACTGGCCTGTGGTGTGAAACAGGGGTTTTAGTTCCCCACTAGGTCTCTGGTGGGCTTCCCCTCTCCTGGTTCTTTGGCCAGAGAGAGCAGGCTTTCCTTAGGTTCTTATGCCTATGCCTGTGGGTAGTTTCAGACTACAGGCCTCTCTGGCATCCAGGCCAGGGGCATATGCAAGACAAAAAGAAAACCCAGAAAACTCAGCATGTTGTCGTTCCTCATATCCTGGGGTTTCCTACTACTCTGTCATCTTTCTAGCTTTCAGAGACCTTTTATAATTGTCTGTTCCAATATTTTCAAGAGATTTCGTTGTATTTAGAGGGGAAAAGTAGTCAAAAGTAAGTCTATTCCATCTTGTTTCAGAACCAGCAGCACAAATCAATTTTAATAAATTAGTATTATCAAGATATCACCTCTCAATTATGTAAAGAACTTATAGGGCCAAGTGTGGTGACTCACACCTGTAATCCCAGCACTTGGGGAGACCCAAACAGGAAGATCACTCGAGCCCAGGAGTTCAAGACCAGCCTGGGCAACATGTCTGGCTTAAAATTTTAATGTAACCATATATAGAAGAGTCTAGTAAATCTTTGAAATTTTCACATGATTTTGACAGGGTTTTATCACATATGTAGACAATATATAAAATGTAAAATAAAACTTAAAATTCAGTCTTATTCATTAATAAGACAATAGATATTGACAGATTTTATGTGTTTTTTAACTTTAAAGGTAGGTTCTCTTGTCTGAGAGAAAGGAGACATTAGGAGAGCCTCAAAAGACAGAAAACAGAAACAAGTTAGTTTAACATATTAAAAAATTCATCTTTATGAAATAAAGTATCTGCTGTACCTTCTGCCAGTAAACCCCAGAGGTCTGACTACATAGGAGTAAAGATACACAAGGTAAAAATCAAACTGAATTCCAAATGACTGCCCTAAATTCCAAAGCTGCAAGGCTATTTCAAAGAAATGGTAGAAGTCTTCCTGCTTTCTCACAGAGAAAGTGTATATCCAACCCCTAAGAAGTCCTGGATGGCCTGGAGCTGTCATAATGACTGCTGACCATGTTATACAAAAGATATGGCTGGGAAATGGTGGTGGAGATTGGGGGGGATTCTTGGGGAAGATGACAAGGAAGAAGAAATAAGGAGACCAGTAACTGATCTTCTGCAGGCTGACCACATCTGCTAAAGTTAGTATGCCTGAGTGATGAAAAGGACTGACTCACCAGGAGAATGATAAATAGCAACAATCACAGGCATTTGCAGAGTATTGATTTCCTTGAGACTTCCACAGGTTCTTGTATGAATAATTTCATTTATAACCAAGTAGTTCCTATGATGAGTGTGAGGAATCTCCTGTATGAGTCTGTGGTATCCCTTATATTTCATAGAAGAAGAAACTGAAGAGAGAAGGGATATGGCTTCCTAATGACCACATGGGACTTACACCAAACAGGTGGGCTCCGGAGGATGCTAGAACCATGGTTCCAGACTACATGGATGATCCATAGTTAAGTCACTGGGTGCTTCCAATCGACATGCAAATGTAATTAAGTCTAAATAATTATGGTTAATATAATTTTTGCTAATACAATTTTATATCTGAAGGCAAATGTCAAAATAGTTTTGAAAGAAATAATATGGGCCGGGCGCGGTGGCTCACGCCTGTAATCCCAGCACTTTGGGAGGCCGAGGCGGGCGGATCACAAGGTCAGGAGATTGAGACCACGGTGAAACCCCGTCTCTACTAAAAATACAAAAAATTAGCCGGGCGCGGTAGTGGGCGCCTGTAGTCCCAGCTACTCAGGAGGCTGAGGCAGGAGAATGGCATGAACCCGGGAGGCGAAGCTCGCAGTGAGCCGAGATCGCGCCACTGTATTCCAGCCTGGGGGACACAGCGAGACTCCATCTCAAAAAAAAAAAAAAGAAAAAAAAAAAGAAAGAAATAATATGTAATATAAAATGGTAATCTAATAATGATAAAAAATTGAGCATATCTATATTGTTCACTAAATGCCAGACACTATTCTAAGTGCTTTACATATATTTCCTCACTTAATCCTCACAACCACCCTTTGACGAAGGTATTATTATTAACTCCATCCTTCAAAGGACAAAACTGAGGCAGAGAAGTTAATTACCAAGGTCACACCATTGATAAGGGAAGGAGCTGAGATTCAAACCTGGGCAGTCTGCCACCAGAATCTTAACCACCATTCTACACTGCCTCTCAGTACTATTACTAATAATAATCCAAAGTGAGATTCCTGGAGTATATCTACAAAATTGAGAATGCCAGGGCTCAGGTGTGGTGGCTCACACCTGTAATCCCAGCACTTTGGGAGGCCGAAGCAGGAGGATCACTTGAGGCCAAGAGTGTGAGACCAGCCTGGGCAACATAGCAAGACCTCATCTCTACAAAAAATATAAAAAATTAGCTGGTGTTGTGGCACATGCCTACAGTCCTAGCTGTTTGGGAGGCTGAAGTGGAAGGATTGCTTGAGCCCAAGATTCGAGGTTGCAGTGAGCTGTGATCAGGCCATATTGCACTCCACCCTGGGCAACAGAGTTAGACTCTGTCAAGAAAGAAAGAGAGTAAGAGAGAGAGGGAGAGAGAGAAAGAAAGAAAGAGAGAGAGGAGGAGAGAGAGAGAGGAGCAAGAGAAGTAAAACATGTAATTTTTTTTATTTTACTTGAAAGAAAATTGATTTCATGTTTGAATTTGAAGAAAAATACATTCAGATTTTAGAGACTTAAAAAAATGAGGGAAGGCCACCCACACCTGTAATCCCAGCACTTTGGGAGGCCAAGACAGGTAGATCACAAGGTCAAGAGATCAAGACCATCCTGGCCAACATGGTGAAACCCCGTCTCTACTAAAAATACAAAAATTAGCTGGGTGTGGTGGTGCATGCCTGTAGTCCCAGCTTACTCAGAAGGCTTAGGCAGGAGAATAGTTTGAACCCGGGAGGCGGAGGTTGAAGTGAACTGAGATCCTGCCACTACACTCCAGCCTGGTGACACAGTAAGATTCCATCTCAAAAAAAAAAAAAAGGCCGGGCGCGGTGGCTCAAGCCTGTAATCCCAGCACTTTGGGAGGCCGAGACGGGCGGATCACGAGGTCAGGAGATCGAGACCATCCTGGCTAACACGGTGAAACCCTGTCTCTACTAAACACATACAAAAAACTAGCTGGGCGAGGTGGCGGGCGCCTGTAGTCCCAGCTACT
>NC_037669.1:86724223-86825813 GCF_003255815.1 Theropithecus gelada
AAAAAAAAAAAAAAAAAAAGAGGAAATTTTGGGGGCGATCAATGGTGATGTATATCTTAATAGGAGTTTGAGTTATGTGGGTGTATGCATTGTCAAAACTCAGTGAGTATACATTTCAAATAAGTTTATTTCATTTTATGTAAGTTTTACATCAAAAGAAAACAACAGGCCAGACAGGGTGGCTCATACCTGTAATCCTAGCACTTTGGGAGGCCAAGGCAGGAGGATCGCTTGAGCTCAGGAGTTTGAGACTAGCCTGGGCAACATAGCAAAACTGCATCTCTACAAAATATACAAAAATTAGCCAGGTATGGTGGTGCACACCAGTGGTCCCAGCTACTTGGGAGGCTGAGGTGGGCAGATCACTTGAGCCCAGGAGGTAGATGCTGCAGTTAGCCATGATAGCTCCACTGCACTTCAGCCTGGGCGAAAGCAAAACCCTGTCTCAAAAAAAGAAAAGAAAAACCCAATATTGAACTCTAGTTAATGGTATTAGAGTACAGAAGTAATGAGGGGGAGGTATACAAATATCTGTCGTTTACTTTTAAACGCATCCAGAAATAAGATGGATTAATAGGTGGATGGAGGGATGGATAGATGGCCACATATGGCATATGGAGAAAAGCAAATATAGTAATATATTAATGATAAAAGTCTTGGTAAGCATTTTTGTAATCACTACCCAGGTCAAGAAATAGAGTTTAGCCAGCCACCTGAGAAACTCCACCATATACACCATACTAACCACAGCCTTTCCCAGCCCTCCAACAGCACATTAATCCCTTTTCTTATGCTACTTTATAGTTTTATCACCTAAGTGTGCATTTCATTTGCTCCCTTTTTTTAACTTGGTATATCCCCCTCAGTCTCTTTCTTTCTCTCACAATGTATGTATTGAAGGGCAGAGGCTGTATTATAAGCAGAGTTTCCTGCAATCTGGGCTTCGATGACTGCATACGCATGGCGCAGTTCAGCATGTTCCTCTATCCTCTGTATTTCCTGAAAATTGGCAGCTAAATCCAAAGGATTGATGAGTCTTAGATTCCATTCCTCTGGCAAAATTAAGTGGTAGTGTTTCTTTCATTAAGAGGTACATCATGCCTGCTTTTCACTTTTTTTTTTTTTTTTAAATGTCAGCTCAATGCCTAGGTTCACTGATCCATTTGGGATAGTTAGGATGGTGTCATTCTAATTCTATCCTACTGTTTTTATTTTTTAGCTGGAATAATTTTACAAAGAGATGCTTCCCCTCATCTACTATTTGATTACCCAGTTGTACAGTTCATAAAGAAAAGGCAAGGTAAATCGTTGGTTCTCTGTTTTTATTTACACCATTTCCACAATGATGAATTGTTTATCTGTCATCTTCAGAATGCAATCAATTCATTTTCTTTTTAAAGATTATTATGGGCCAGACAAGGTGGCTCATGTCTGTAATCCCAGCACTTTGGGAGGACAAGACGGGCAGATCACTTGAGGCCAAGAGTTCAAGACCAGCCTGGCCAATATGGTGAAACTCAGTCTCTACTAATAATACAAAAATTAGCCGAGCATTGTGGCATACGCCTGTAATCCCAGCTACTTGGGTGGCTGAGGCAGGAGAATCACTTGGACCCGGGAGGCGGAGGTTGCAGTGAGCCAAAATGGTGCCACTGCACTACAGCCTGGGCAATAGAAAAATAAAAAACAGGCCTGGTGCAGTGGTTCACACCTATAATCCCAGCACTTTGGGAGGCCAAGGTGGGTGGATCACCTGAGGTCAGGAGTTTGAGACCAGCCTGGCCAGCATAGCAAAACCCCATCTCTACTAAAAATACAAAATTAGCTGGGTATGGTGGCTCATGCCTGTAATCCCAGCTACTCAGGAGGCTGAGGCAGGAGAAGCGCTTGAACCCGGGAGGCAGAAGTTGCAATGAGCCAAGGTCGTGCTATTGCACTCCAGTTGGAGAAACAAGAGCAAAACTCCATCTCAAAAATAAATAAATAAATAAATAAGAAAAATTTTTAAAATAAAATAAAGATTATTATGAACTCATGGATTTTAAAATATTTAAACATTATCCTTATTAAGGCAGAAATTGTTTCCTTTTTAACCTGTGAGAGGTTCTTCAAAATGGCCCCTGAAATGCCAGGTGCAGAGCTCACACCAGTAGGCCCAGCACTTTGGGAGGCCAAGGTGGGAACATCACTTGAGCCCAAGAGTTTGAGACCAGCCTGGGCAACATAGTGAGACCCTCTCTCTTCAAAAAAATTTTAAGAACCTTCTGCCCACAACTCTAGTAGTCTTTGATAACTTCTCTACTGTGTGGTAGGTCAAGATATTCCTGTTCGTCTTGTACATTTCCTATTCCAGATTTGGAATCAGCCATTTCTCCAAGCAGCCCAGGTTTGCTTTAGCGGAACATGGTATTTCAAGACCATAATCTAGGCATTATGGCTGCTTGCCCATTGTTACTAGGCACTTCCATACCAAGAATCCTGGTTCTCAAGGACCCAGAGGATGACAGGATTGGAATATCCCATCATTTGTGCTAACCTATAAGGATCATGCGGCAATTTCAGAATAACAATAACAATAATGCCACCACATATTTTGACTAAACGGTTTAAAATATTTTTCTCAGGCTAACTTCATTCTCTCCCCCTTTTTAATGGTCATGCTAGATCTATCTGGACAGTCTATAAAACCTTTATATACAATAATTTCCTCTTTAAACTCTCATTTAATCTTAGTTCTATAAGCAACCATGTATTTCATGCTCATCACTTCTTGTGTCAATGTTTCTCCAATTGTTTTGGTGGACTTGATCTCGAGTAGATGCTTTAACAAAAGCCCGTAAGAACAAGAGGTCCGTAGTTCTTGTATGTTGATCACAGTTTGTGTCAATCTTACTGGATAGAAGGTCTTTCCCTCACACTTGATATCCTTGGGTATCTTAAGTATGTTATCCCATTTTATTTTGGCATAAATCTATTCTGTCAAAAAGTCTGATAATAATCTAATTTTCTTTTCTTCATAAGTCACATGCCATTTGTGTCTAAATGCTTACAGAAATTTTTTGAAAGCCAAATATATTGCTAAAAAAGAGAAATGTTTATTTTCCTTTGAAGTCCAATAATTTTTCTAGAATATGTCCTAAAATACTTTCTAGAATAGCACTGGGTCAATATGTTTAGGTACATGGTGTACTTTTTCAATCTGTATTTCAAAATACTTCAGGAAATATATCAGGAAAGTATTTTTTATTTTTCTTTCTGTTTTTTTTTTTTTTTTTTTTTTCTTTTTGAGACAGGGTCTGGCTCTGTTACTCAGGCTGGAATGCAGTGGTGCAATCTCAGCTCACTGCAGCCTCGACCTCCCAGGCTCAAGCCATCCTCCCACCTCAGCCTCCTGAGTAGCTGGGACTACAGGCATACACCACAACACCCAGGTAATTTTTTTTTAATGTTTAAATTTTTTGTAGAGACAGGGTCTCACTATGTTGCCCAAGCTGGTCTCAAACTCCTGGCCTCAAGTGATGCACTCGCCTCGTGCCTCAGCCTCCCAAAGTGCTGGGATTACAGGTGTGAGCCATTGCCCTGGCCAGGCAAGTTTTCTTGACTTTCAGTTCTAGTACTCATTCTGTTCCCTTTCTTTGGTCTTCTTTCGCTTCAGGGACTCTATCCATATTCCAGATCTTTCTGATCTGTATTTGTCACTCTTCTTCAATGTTTTTTGTCATTTCTTTGAACTTATACTTCTTTTTGCCTTCTCTTATGTCTATTTGCTCTAGAGTTTCTTCTGGTTTGGTTGTCGTTTTTAAAATGATTTTTTTTCTTTTCATTTCTACTTATTTCTTGAATTCTGTTGCCCTATTTGTAAGTTTTTCGAATTCTGATGAATAATGCTCTTTCATGTCTTTTACCAGTTTCTTAACGTCTTTTAGTTCTTTTCAGATAGTATGTCACTGTATTTAACTTTCTTTTTCAATGTGTCTTTCTGGGTTGCTTTCATTGTCTATACTCCCTTAATTTTTGCATAAAAATACTGAGACCCAGTGTTACTCCTCCAAGTTCACTTTTCAAAGTATGAAAAACAATGTAATTTTAAACATAAATTTGCATTCGAATGTTTCCTTTGTTGAAAGGTGGCAGAAGCAATTCCCAAAACCAACCAGTCAACATTAGACTACGAACTTCCAAAGGTAGGCCACCTTGCTGCAGAGACTGGAAGTTTCTTTCAGGTAACTGCTTTCCCTTTTATGTCTCAAAAGCAAATGAACTATCAATTTAATCAGAAGACACTGCACCAAACACTCTCTCAAAAAGTCGTAATGAGTCTTATTTCGTTTCTTCTGTAGTGTCAGTTCGGCTTCTGCCTTTGAGATTCTCCCTACAGAAAAGAAACATCTCTGACTGCTTTGTGTAAATCAAAGACAGACATCAATGACATATTGAATTAATATGAAAGAGCATTTTAAATGCAGACACCATCCAACACTATCACTGAGCATAAAACTTTGTCTTCATTGAAATATGTGATCAATTGTTTGATGTCAAGCAGAATTTTTTTAATTAGATATTTGTCCCTCCTCACATAAAAGGACTGATAACTCTCTTTTACAGAAGAATGAATTTAACAGTTTCCTACCAATAAAACAGAACTTTGCCCTCAAAATGTTTTAACCATTTGAACTTTAAAATGCAAGTTCACAGTTCTTTAAGAGACTAACACAGAAAGCTAAAGTAATTATCCATAGAACCCGGAGACGAGATTGTAAAACTCTGTAGATCCTGTCTGGAGTCACAGCTTAACCAGAAAAAAAAAAAAATTTATCACAATTTAAGCACCTTTGTGATAATTGTATATAGTTCACAGAACAAGTGAGACATTTAAGTTTTCTCTGCTTAAAAGGTCATTTAAGCTGAGCATGATGGTGCACACCTGTAGTCTGAGCTACTTGGGAGGCTAAGGTGGGAGAATCACTTGAGCCTTAGGAGTTCAAGACTTTAGTGAGCTATGATTGCACCACTGCACTCCAGACTGGGTGACAGAGCAAGACGCTGTCTCTAAAATAATTAATTAATTAAATCAAAGTCTTAGTGTACCATGAAGACCACTACCCTGCCTGAAACCCTTCCATGGCCCCCTTTGTCTTACAGGATGAAAGTCAAGTTGCTTGAATGTCCCATCCCTTGGTGACCTGGCACTTAGCCTCATCTCTGTCAAACATTCATTTAACAAAGATGACTTGCCCTCAGCCCAAAAAGATGAGATCAGAGGGCTGGAGATCCCTTACATGTGCCACAATCTCTCACACATCCATGCCTTTGTACACTGTTCCCTCCATGGACCTGCCCTTCCACCACTCCTCCTAATTGTAAATGCCCAGGCCAAAGGCAGTTCATCTGGTGGCCTCTGAGGAGGTGGCTGGGGGTGGGATACTGGCTGGAAAGAAGTACAAAGGAACTTTCTGTGTTGATGAAAATGACTATGATTTATATCTCTATTGAGGTGGTGTCAATACGGATGTATACAATTGTCAAAATTGATTGAGCTATATCACAATCTGTGCATTTTATTTAAATTTTTTTAAATGTTAGGCAATAAAAGTCAATTCAAAAGCATCATTTTCGCTGGGTGCAGTGACTCACAACTGTAATCCCAGGAATTTGGGAGGCCAAGGCAGCGGATCACCTGAGGTCAGGAGTTCAAGACCAGCCTAGCCAACATGGCAAAACCCCATGTCTAGTAAAAATACAAAAATCAAATGGGCATAGTGGCAGGTGCCTATAATCCCACTTACTCAGGATGTTGAGGCAGGAGAAGTGCTTGAACCCAGGAAGCAGAGGTTGCAGTGAGCCAAAATCACACCACTGCCCTCCAGTCTGGGCAACAGAGCGAGGCTCCATCTCAAAAAAAAAAAATTATTTTTCATTAGAAGCTCTCCCTACCTCTAACTCGGGCTGATTTGGATATCCCCTCTGTGCTCCCATAACACTTTATGAATACTTCTATATCAAGACTTAGAAACATATCTTACTGTACATACATAACTATTAATTTATTTGTCTACCTCACCAGACTATAAACTTTAGAGAGGAAATGGTTTGGATGAGTGTCCCTGCCCAAATCTCATGTCAGTTTTAATTCCCAGTGTTGGAGGTGATTGGATCAGGTGGATTTTCCTCTTGGTGCTGTTCTCGTGGTAGTAGTTCCCATGAGATCTGGTCATTTAAAAGTGTGCAGCACCTCCCCTTCCTGCTTTCTCTTTCTCTGTTCTAGTCATGTTAAGTGTTGACTTCCCCTTTGCCTTCTACCATGATTGTAAGTTTCCTGAGAGCTCCCCAAAAGCCAAGCATCATGCTTCCTATACAGCCTGCAGAACGATGAGCCAAGTAAACCTCTTTTCTTTACAAATTACGCAGTCTCAGGTATTTCCTTATAGTAGTGCAAGAACGGACTGATACAAAGAGCAAAGACCAGGTCTTAGTTTCATTTCTCCAACACCTACCATTTTTGTAGCATCTTCAATGAAAATCATGCAGTAAACATCTATTAAACTAATCAAAATGAAATTTAATGATAGGAAAAAGATGATGGTAGTGACAAGGGGAAGGCAGGAAGGTTTCTGAGGTTGTCACAACCCATAAAAATGACAACACAGGCTGGGCGCGGTGGCTCATGCCCGTAATCCCAGCACTTTGGGAGGCTGAGGCAGGCAGATCACTTGAGGTCAGGATTTCAAGACCAGCATGGCCAACATGGTGAAACTCCATCCCCACTAAAAATACAAAAATTAGTCAGGTGTGGTGGCGGGTGCCTGTACTCCCAGCTACTCAGCAGGCTGAAGCAGAAGAATAGCTTGAACCCGGGAGGCAGAAGTTGCAGTGAGCTGAGATCGTGCCACTGCACTCCAGCCTGGGCGACAGAGCGAGACTCTGTCTCAAAAACCAAAAAAAAAAAAAAAAAAAATGACAACACAGTAAAATGTAATTATCAGCTACAACTGGAATCAGCTTACAAACTACTCCCTCCCTTTGGCTACCATCTTTCATCCCTAGACACACATATATGAGCTCTTACCATCACCTTCTTTACTGCTCCTTTTAAAGAGTTTACACCAAGATTTACGTTTGGGACTGCAGGAGAACACTCTCCCAGTGTGAAGTGAGAACTGTCTCTTTATTCTCCTCTCACTCCAATAGAGGGTTCTGAACAGAGGCATTTAGAAGCCATTCCCACAGTGAACTTATGTCCCATAAATGATCAGCATGAAGGATGGCAAATCGATTTTCTAGGAAAGGTTTCCCTTGCTTCTTGTTTAGGAAATTCAACTCTAATCTCTTCAAAACACATGTCTAAGTGAGCTTTATCATCCCTATAATTAACTTAATTTAGATAAATATTAGTCTCCAGAAATTTTACATTATAAACTTGGCTATGGTTGAATACTCCAGGAAGGCCCTAATGTGCTACAGAAATCAATGAAATGTTAACAAGCATTGACAGCATAGCAGGTGCTACAGAGGAGAGTAGAATCCAAAAAAGGATTGCGCTACCCAGGCATCTCTGTCCCTTCAAGGTTATCATCTTGCCACTCATCCACCTACATTAACCGACCTAGAGGCACAGCTGGAGCCTGAGTTAATTGTGAAATTCCTCCCCATAGTAAACCTTTCCCCAGAGGTGCCACTCAGCACCTCTGCCCATGAACCTCTGTCGAGAAAGAACTAAAACTCATTTATTTAGTGGTGAAACTGACTGAGACAGACTCATGTTCTCCCTCATGAGCAATTCCAAAATCCCCAAACTGAATACCAAAAAAAACGTTTTTTGGTTTTTTTTTTTAAAGCACATTTTCGCCCTGTTACTCAGGCTGGGGCGCAGTGGTACAATCACAGCTCACTGCAGACTTGACCTCCTGGGCTCAGGTGATCCTCCCACCTCAGCCTACCGAGTAGCTAGGACTATGAGAACATGCCAACACATCTGGTTGATTTTTTTTTTTTTTTTTTTTGTAGAGATGGGGTTTCACCATGTTGCCCAGGCTGGTCTTGAACTCCTGGACTCAAGTGATCCTCCCACCTCCACTTCCCAAAGTGCTGGGATTACAGGCATGACCCACTGCGCCCAGCCTAGAAAACTTTTTGAAGTTTGACACAGACTCATTTGGTAGCACACCTTGGACTGAATTGACGAGAGACTATTTGTAGTCTTTATTCCATTTAGTGGAAAAATTCACTGTCTGATTACAGAAAGCTACCCCAGACCATGTTGCCAGTATGGTATAAGATATACTAAATGCTACATATCATCTTTCTAAAATTCAGAAATATCTTAATGCTGAAATACATTTAGCATGGAATATTTTAGATCTAGTACTGTGAGCCTGAGCCCACTAGAATGCCAGTTGGGTCAGTTTGTCATGGGTACCCACCATGGCATCTCTGGGTCCAGGTGGAAAGGGCAAGCACTGTGATAGTTTCTGGGGGTCTGGCACCAGTGGCAGAGCAGGGAGTGGGGTACGCCTGCCTGGTAGTGCTACTCCTGACTCAGAGCATCACCTCCTCCAGGGGTTTATATTCCAGCAGCCCCAATACATAGGAGGCACAGCTGAGACACGGCCTTGCTGTTGAAATCCATTGTTAGGAGATGGTGAGGATAACAGGGCCCTGATGCAGAGCTCTGACCTATGCAGCTGTCCATGGAAACAAAACCTTTTCGAATCCATGGCCATGGCCAGGTGTCATCTCAAAGGCAGCAGGCCAAGTCAGTGAACTCTGGTACCCAGTTAATTACACCAATTTGTTGATATCATACATACCTATCTGGAGGTTGAACTGAATTATGAACTTGGTATTGAAGTATAACAAACATGCAGAACAGTGCACATTGTGTAAGTGTACCACAAGATGAATTTTCACAATTCAAACACACCCCTGTAACCAGCATCCAGATCCAAAAATAGAATATCCTTAGCACTGCAGAAACCTCCCTCATGTTTCCTTACAAATTATTGTCATCTGCATCCCCGACCAAGGGCAACCACAATCTTGACTTCTAAGAGTCTAGTTTTTGCAGCTTGATTTTTTTAATGAAATTCACCAGCGTTTTGCCATTCGGTAGACATGATTTTAGTGAAGGCCAGATTTCGTTACTACCTTCTGAAAGTGAGACTATGAACTAGCTGGGCAGGAGGTGAGGTATAACAACCACATAAAATTCAACAAGCATATGCCCAAACCCCAACCTGGAGATGCCTCAAAATCAAACCCTGACAGAATATAAAAAAGAAACAAAGCTTGCTTGCAATAAAGAACTCAGAAGCCTGTGTGTGGTGGCTTGTGCCTATAATCCGAACACTTTGGGAGGCCAAGGCAGGAGGATGACTTGAGCCCAGGATTTCGAGACAAGCCTAGGGAACATAGTGAGACCCCATCACTACAAAAAAATTTTCAAAATTAGTCAGGTGTGGTGGCACAGGCCTGTAGTCTCAGCTACTTGGGAGGCTGAGGCAGGAGGATCGCTTAAGTCCAGGCGTTTGAGGCTGAAGTAAGCTAAGATTGTGCCACTGCACTGCAGCCTGGGCAACAGAGCAAGACCCTATCTCTTTAAAAAAAAAACAGAACACAGAAACTTAATTTAAATTAGATGATTCAAATATATGTATCGCTTAAAGCTTGTAAAATACCATTTTTTATTGAGATAAAATTTTCACAATTCTAACCATTTTGAAATGTATAATTCAGTGGCAAATTCATGGAGTTATGCAACCATCATCACTCTCTAACTGCAGAACATTTCCATCACACCAAGAATAAACCCTATACCTGTTAGCACTTGCTCCCAATTCCTCCCTCCATCCATTTCCCGGCAATCACTAATCTACTTTGTGTCTCTGGATTTGCCTATTCTGGATATTTCCTATAAATGTAATCATATAGTATGTGGCCCTTTCTCTCTGGCTTCTCTAGCTTAGCATAATGTTTTCAAGGTTCATTCATGTTCTAGCATGCATCAGTACTTCGTTTCTTTTTATGGCTAAATAATATTCCACTGTGTGCCACATTTTGTTTATCCATTCATCGGCTGGTGGCCATTTGGGCTGTTTCCTTCTTTTGACTATTGTGAGTAATGCTGTTATGAGCATTCATGAGTAATGCTGTTATGAGCAATGCTGCTATGAGCATTCATGCACAAGTTCTTGTATGAATGTATGTTTTCGGTTGTCTTGAGTATTTATTCAGGAATGGAATTTCTGGGTTATAAGGTAACTTTAACCTTTTAAGGAACTGCCAGACTATTTCCTAAAGTGGCTGAGGATTTTGTCTTCCCACCAGCAATGTTATGAGTGTTCTAATTTCTCGACATCCTTGCTAACACTTATTTTCTGGTGTTTCTTTTTTTTTTTTTTAATTATAGCCATCCCAGTGGGTGTGAAGTGGTATCTCACTGTGGTTTTGATTTATTTCCCTAATGACTAATGATGTTGAGCATCCTTTTATGTTCTTATTGGTCATTTGTATATCTGCTTTGGAGAAATGTCTGTTCACATTCTTTGCCCATTTTTAAATGCAATTGTCTTTTTATTCTTTTATGAGTTGTTTAAATATATTTTTGATACCAGATCCTGATCAGAGATAACATTTACAAATATTTTATTTACAAATGTTTTCTCCCATTCTGTGAGTTATCTGCTCTATTTTTTTTTCTTTTTTTTTTTTTTTTTTTTTTTTTTTTGAGACAGGGTCCCCAGGCTGCAGTGCAGTGGTGGTACAATCATGACTCCACTGCAGCCTCGACCTCCCGGGCTCAAGTGATCCTCCCACCTCAGCCTTCTGAGTAACTGGGACTACAGGCACACCGCCATGCCCAGCTAATTTTTAAATTAAAAAAAAATTTTTTTGCAGAGATGAGGTCTCACTAAGTTACCCACGTTGGTTTCAAACTCCTGGCCTCACGTGATCCTCCCACCTCAGGATCCCAAAGTGCTGGTATTACATGGATGAGCCACCATGCCCAGGTTTCCTGCTTTCTTGATAGTCTTTTTATGCACAGTTTTTTATTTTGATAAAGTTTAATTGACCTATTTTTTCTTTTGTTGCTTATGCCTTTGGTGTCATATTTAAGGAACTGTTGCCTACTCCAATGTCATGAAGATTTACACCTATGTTTCCTGCTAAGAGTTTTACAGTTTTGTAAAATGGCATTTTTATTAAATCATGTTTTGATTTATTTAAGATGACTATCATGCCAAAGCTCCCTTGTTACAAAGGTCACAAAACTATAAAGAAAATACAAAAAATATATTTTAGTCTTATCTTCTATCGCATGATGGTGTAGAATGTAGTCACTGGAGTTAAATCATGGATTTGGCTTCCAGGACTTCCAGGCACCATGTCTAAGTAGCTTCTTTGGAGAATCTGTGTATCCTGAGGATGAGTATTCCAAATTTTATGTGCATTCTATATATGTATCTATTACAAAGATACATATAAATATAGATATATTGTTACACCATTAAAAACTTTTTTTTTTTTTTGAGACAGGGTCTGGCTCTGTCGCCCAGGCTGGAATGCAGTGGCGTGATCTCAGCTCACTGTAACCTCCGCCTCCCAGGCTCAAGTCATCCTTCCAACTCAGCCTCCCAAGTAGCTGGGACTATAAGCATATGCCACCATACCCAGCTAATTTTTGTAATTTTTGTAGATAATTTTTGTATTTTTTGTAGACACAGGATTTCACCATGTTGCCCAAGCTGGTCTTGAGCTCCTGAGCTCAAGCGATCCACCCACCTCAGCCTCCCAAAGTGCTGGGATTACAGGTATGAGCCACTGCGCCCAGCTGGAAATGTCCATTTTTCCATCTCTTGGGTGACACTCTGGCTAGTTGTTCACCAGCACTGAGCTTTTTGAGAACTAAGCAATTAACTTCTCTAGTATATTTAATTGAAATTTTTTCTTACTATTCCCTTGCTTACTGGGAAGGCACCACAATAGTATATTGTAAAGAGTAAGAATTAGGAAACCTGAGTTTTGGGTCTGACTCTGCCACTAACTGTGTGACCCTGGAGATTTGTCTCATTTCACTGGCCCTTCGTGTCCTCTTTGAGGGAGGAAGAAAGGAAGGAAGGGAGGGGAAAAGGAGGGAGGGAAAGGAATGCCCTTCCAATTCTGGCAGTATGGTTGTTTGGGACTACATTTAGAAATGTCTTTTCATCTCTATTTGTAGCAAGCAGAATTGTTCCAGCCAGTTTTCAGGCTATTTGTGTGTGCTAACCTTTGTGGTAGCACTTCTCTCACATTTGGCTTTTGGAAGTAATTCCTAGCCCCAATAACAATCTTCTTTTCCTTGTTTGGCATCTCTACCCAAAAGCCAAACATTGATACATCTGAAGGCAAAGCAGGCTGTGGGCCAGGCTCACAGATAGACATAAATGTTGGCTCCCCAAGTATGCTGTGGGAGATCAAAGGGGAAGATGTGCTGACTAAATGTCCCATGAGAATCCCTGTGAGCCCATAACTTGGAGGAACTATGTGGTCCCTGACCAGCCTCAGTTTTGGAAAGGAATAAGAAGGCTCCTCCCATTTCACAGGGTAACCAGCTGGCCAGCTCACATCAAGCAGAAGGCAACCAAAATAATGCTTTAAAATTTCTGCTCCTGCCACTTGCCTTGGGGGTGGGGAAAATTTAGACAGTTCATTCACTCATTCAGTGAATATATATTGACAGCCTATAATGTGCCACTATTCTAGGCACCAGGAATACAGCAGGGAACAAAATAAAGCTCCCATATTAATGAAGCTGATACTCTCATGGGAAAGACAGACAACAGACAAGCAAGTAGCTATACATACATGTGTGTATACATGTGTGCATACATGTATGCATATGTGCATGTATATATCTAGGTATGCATGTGTTAGATGGTAAGCACTTTAGGAAAAGGTAAAACAGAGAAAGTGGCATAGGGAATGTGGGTGGAAGAAGTCAGGTGTGCATTGCTATTGTAAATGGGGTTGTCAGAGTAGGCTTCATGGATTAGGTGGCATATAAACACAAAACTGGAAGACGAGAGGTGAGACCTGGAGGAAGAACATTCTAGGCAGAAAGAACAGTAAGTGCAATGGTCTTGGGCTGAGAACATGTGTGTCATCTATAAGGAATAGCAAGGAGTCCAGCGTGGCTGAATCCGTGACATCAAGGCAGAGAGCAGAGGAGGTGAGTGTGACAGAGTGAGAGGAGGGTACATCATGTAGCGCTTTAGGACTTGGGCTTTTATTCTCAGCAACAAGGGGATCCATTGAAGGATTTCAAGCAGAAGAGAGACATGATCTGACTTATGTTTCAAAATGATCTCTTTGAAGGGAGTGCTCACACACGGTTAGTGGGAATGTAAATTAATTCAGCCCCTGTGGAAAGCAGTTTGGAGATTTCTCAAAGAACTAACAACAGAACTACCATTTGACCTTGCAATCCCATTACTGGATATATATCCAAAGGAAAATAGATTGTTCTACCACAAAGACACATATTCTGCTTAGTTCTGGGGAATATTTTTTAAAAGACATGCACTTGTATGTTCACTGCCATGCTATTCACTTTAGCAAAAACATGGAATCAACCCAGGTGCCTATCAACAATGGATTGGATAAAGAAAATGTGGTGCATATACTCTATAGAATACTATGCAGCCATTAAAAAGAATAAAAGCATGTCCTTTCCATCAATGTGGATGCAGCTGGAGACCATTTTTCTATGCAAACCAACCCAGAAACACAAAACCAAATATTACATGTTCTCACATATAAGTGGGAGCTAAGCCCTGGGTACATGCAGACATAAAGACAAGAACCATAGACACTGGGGACTTCAAAAGGGGGGAGGGAGGGAGAGAGGGGGACAACGGCTGAAAATATATGGGTGACAGGATCAGTAGAAGCCCAAACCTCAGCATCACATAATACACGCTTGTAAGAAACCTGCATATGGGCCGGGTGCGGTGGCTCAAGCCTGTAATCTCAGCACTTTGGGAGGCCAAGGCAGGTGGATCACGACGTCCAGAGATTGACACCATCCTGGCTAAGCCAGTGAAACTCCGTCTCTACTAAAAATACAAAAAAATTAGCCGTGCATGGTGGCAGGTGCCTGTAGTCCCAGCTACTCGGGAGGCTAAGGCAGGAGGATAGTGTGAACCTGGGAGGCAGAGCTTGCGGTGAGCTGAGATCGTGCGACTGTACTCCAGCCTGGGCGACAGAGCAAGACTCTATCTCAAAAAAAAAAAAAAAAAGAAAAGAAAAGAAACCTGCATATGTACCCTCAAATCTAAAATAAAAATTACACAGTGGCTCATGCCTGTAATCCCAGCACTTTGGGAGGCCAAGGCAGGAAGATCACTTGAGGCCAGCAGTTCCAGCCCCGCCTGGGCAACAAGTGAGACCTCATATCTAAAAAAAATAAAAATTAAATTAAAGTTAAATGGAATGACTACAAATCAAAAAACAAAAATAAACAAAGTGATCTCTTGAGCTGCTCAGAATACTCTGTTACGGGATGGTAACATGGATACCAATGAGCAGTTTATTGCAATTACCCAAACAAGAGCTAGAGGGGCTTAGACAAGGGGGTAGCTGTGACAATGGGAAGGGGTCAGATTCTGGATATATTTTGAAGGGAGAGCCAACAGGATTTGCTGATATATGCAACATAGGGGGTGGGAAAAACTGAGAAGTAAAGCATGACTACAAAACGTTTAGTCTGAGCAATAGAGGGAAGCCTATGGGATGAGCAAGTTGAAGGACAGGAAGGTGTGGTGACTCAGGAGTCCAGCTTTGGTCGTGTTGATTTTTTATTGCATATTAGACATCCAAGAGGAGATGAATAGATAGCTCTGGAATTCAGAAAAAAAGGTCCAAATTTAGGAGTTGAGGCCATATATGTGTATGGAGTTTAAGCCCCTGAGACTGGAAGAGGGCCCCTGGAGAGTGAGTGTGAAGAGGAGCAGAGATGCCCCAGCCCTGGGGCATTAAGACAGCAGGAAGGGCGAGGCGCAGTGTCCCTTGCCTGTAATCCCAGCACTTGGGAGGCTGAGGTGGGTGGATCACTTGAGGCCAGGAGTTCAAGACCAACCTGGCCAATGTGGCAATACCCCATCTCTACTAAAAATACAAAAAAATTAGCCAGGTGTGGTGGCACGCACCTGCGATCCCAGCTACTCGGGAGGCTGAGGCAGGAGAATCACTTGAACCCAGGAGCTGGAGGTTGCAGTGAGCTGAGATTGCACCAATCACTCCAGCCTGGGTGACAGAACGAGATTCTGTCTCAATAAAAAAACAAAGCTGACAGAGAGAATGGGAGGAGAGGACCTGGAGAGAGACAGTACAGTACAGAATCCTCTTTAGAGAACCCAGTGAATGAAAGAAAGCAACGAGACAAAGAAGTTAGGGTCAAGAGAGGGTTTTCTGAAAATGCAAATGAGAAAGGCAAGAGTTAGGGAAGGCCTGCATGTGAGGAGAGAATGGTCCAGCGGAAAGGGGAGAAAACTGGGAGGGGGGGCAGTTGCTGGGGCAATGCTCTCCAGCGGTGCCAGCATGAAGCAGTTACCTGCAAATAAATCCAGCAGCACGGTTTCACAGGATGGCATGCCAGGGACATAGATTTCTTAGGAGAGGAAAACCGTCACTTGGTTTGCTCTATTTAAGGGACCAGAGAATGAATCCGGGATGCTTCCTCATCCTTGGGCAGCATCTTCCTGTAAACACTATCCTATGATCAGGCCTTAAATCAGCTACGATTATTCTTCATTAATAACAGTCCCCCCTGGCCGGGTGTGGTGGCTCAAGCCTGCAATCCCAGCACTTTGGGAGGCCGAGACGGGCGGATCACGAGGTCAGGAGATCGAGACCATCCTGGCTAATACGGTGAAACCCCGTCTCTACTAAAAAATACAAAAAACTAGCCGGGCAAGGCGGCGGGCGCCTGTAGTCCCAGCTACTCGGGAGGCTGAGGCAGGAGAATGGCGTAAACCCGGGAGGCGGAGCTTGCAGTGAGTTGAGATCCGGCCACTGCACTCCAGCCTGGGCGACAGAGCAAGACTCCGTCTCCAAAAATAAAAAATAAAAATAACAGTCCCCCCTAACAACTACACAGCACCCTCTTCCCAAGAGTCTTTCAATTTTTTTAATTATTTTTAGTTTTTCAAGAGGAAATAACAGAGAAAACAAAACAGCCCATAATCCCACTATACAGATATATAAATATATAAACAATATATATTAATATATATTTCAATGTATATTTTACGTTACATAAATATATATGTTTTTATATTTATATTTTTATATAGTATATATTTATATACATTTCATTTTTTTTTTTTTATTTTTTGTGTGTGTTTGTGGTAGGGTCTCACTCTGTCGCCCAGGCTGGAGTGCAGTGACACACTCTTGGCTCACTGCAACCTCCACCTCCCAGGCTCAAGCAATTCTCGTGCCTCAGCCTCCTGAGTAGCTGGAATTACAGGTTCACACCACCATGCCCTGCTAATTTTTCTTTTTTCATAGAGACAGGGTTTCACCATGTTGGCCAGACTGGTCTCCAACTCCTGGACTCAGGAGATCTGCCTGTCTCAGCCTCCCAAAGTGCTGAGATTACAGGTGTGAGCCACCACACCCAGCTTAAATATTTTTTCAAGACATGATCTTACTGTGTTGCCCAGGTTGGAGTGCAGTGTCACCATCACAGCTCACTGCAGCCTCAAACTCCTGGGCTCCTCCCACCTCAGCCTCCCAAGTAGCTGGGACTACAGGCAGAAACCACAGCACTGGCCCCCTGTTAATATTTTTAATAGAAATAATAAAATGAAGAGTAAAGCCTCCCTCCCCCCCCCAGTCTATTCCGTAAAGATAACCACAGCTCTTATTTTTCTAGAAAAAAAATGCATATATCACCTATATGTTTGAGTAAAAATTCATACACAAACTCCATCATGCTATAAATTACTACTCTGCACCTTAGTCTTAATATATCTTGGCAATCTTTATCTACATATTTATTTTAATGACCATGGTGCACGTTTTAAAAACTGCTTTGCCAGGCTGTGCAGGTGGCTCACGCCTGTAATCCTAGCACTTTGGGAGGCTGAGGCAGGCAGATTACCTGAGGTCAGGAGTTTGAAACCAGCCTGACCAACATGGTGAAATCCCGTCTCTACTAAAAATACAAAAATTAGCCAGCATGGTGGTGCGCACCTGTAATCCCAGCTACTCGGGAGACTGAGGCAGGAGAATCACTTGAACCCGGGAAGCAGAGGTTGCAGTGAGCCAAGACCACGCCACTGCACTCCAGCCTGGGCGACAGAGCGAAATTCCGTCTCAAAAAAAAAAAAAAAAAGTGCTTTGCCATTTATCACATCTTAGTCTCATCGAAACACATTGAGAAAAGAATTCTTTATTTTGCAGATAACAAAATTGACCCAGAGTGACATTAAGTGACCTGTCCAAGGTCTCCCAGGAGTTGGAAGCTGAGGCAATGGTAGATGCTGGGTTCCTGTCACTTCCTGTACCACAGCGCCTCCCAGTGGCGTCCAGGTGGCATTTTTTGCCCACAGCACTACTGGGGCAAACAACACGCCCTCTTCCTCCACATAGTCCACCAGGTCTGAGGAAAATTTTCATCTGCATTAAGACCATCCCATAGTCAAAGGCAATATGTCTTTTTTTTTTTTTTTTTTTTTAAGATGGAGTCTCGCTCTGTCGCCTAGGCTGGAGTGCAGTGGCGTGATCCCAGCTCACTGCAACCTCTGCCTCCTGGGTTCAAGCAATTCTCCTGCCTCAGACTCCCGAGTAGCTGGGACTACAGGTGTGTGCCACCATTCCAGTTAATTTTTGCATTTTTAGTAGAGACAGGGTTTCACCATGTTGGCCAGGATGGTCTCAAACACCTGACCTCAAGTGGTCGACCTGCATCGGCCTCCCAAAGTGTTGGGATTACAGGCATGAGCCACTGCGCCAGGCCCCAGTGTGTCTCTTTTTTATAGACTTTCTTTATTCGTGAAATAATTTTTATAGCCATTGCATTGGAATTTAAAATTCTAAATAGAAAGTTAAGTTGTATATCTTATAATATCTAATATTCTAAGCCTTTCAGAGTGGAAAGAGAAGATATGGATGCCAGGGTAAGTTACTTTTGATCAATTTTTTTTTTTAGTCCAATGTACAGAGTATGTTCAAATGTCTGTGGTTCTTAACTTTTTGGTGAGACACGGATCCTTTTGTTAAGAATCTGATGAAAGCTACCAATCCTCTCCAGTGACAAAAGCACAGACACCCAAAATCTTGCCTTCAATACCAAGGCGTTCATTAGAACTTCTAAGGACCATCCACAGGCCCCAGGTTAAAAAGCATTGCAATAATGATTTAGTCCCCTGATTTTGCTGTACTAAGTATATCTACGTTACCAGCAGTGTCACAACATGCTTTTAATTCATTCTTACTTTTAACATATATGCCAAATTTCAGCTAAGTTGACTATTTGTGGATATATCAGTATAAGTTCAGTTAGCACAGACTATCTGAAAACCCTGAAATATTTTCTTTCAGTTATTTTTAAAGAATTAACTTTTCCATTGAAAAGGCTGATCAACAAAAAGACATTTAAATTAAGATTTGGCTTATATTATACAATGATACTTGACACTCATCTTATTTACACTGAAAACAAAACCAAACAAAAGGGAAGTCCAGACTTGGATATGGTGGAGAGTGGTGGAGGGGATACAGGATTCATCTCATCAACTAATCACTTCTTTCAGAAATATAATCAACCTCAGGAGCAGATAAAATTTACCCTGTGGCTTTGGGGTGGGCAAAAAAAACACTCCCTATAGAAAATCTTTTACTCTACCGTCTTTCAAATCCTCCATTCTAATTAGGGTATCCTTTTCCGAGGTGCCTTAAGATTCATCTTCTGGCCGGATACAGTGGCTCATGCCTATAATTCCAGCACTTTGGGAGGTCAACGCAGGCGGATCACTTGAGGCCAGGAACTCAAGACCCACCTGGCCAACATGGCAAAATCCCATCTCTACTAAAAATACAAAAATTAGCCAGGCATGGTGGTGGGTGTCTGTAATCCCAGCTACTTGGGAGGCTGAGCTGGGAGGATCACTTGAACTCAGGAGGTGGAGGTCGCAGTGAGCTGAGATGGCACCACTGCACTCCAGCCTGGACTTCAAGATTGAGACTCCATCTCAAAAAAAAAAGCCTCTTCCTTCCTAAGAAGGCTGATTTCTTCATCAAAAGGGAGTCTGCAAATAGCATCATCATTAAGTAACAGCAAAGTACTGTATCAATGTTTTTCTTCACATAATTAAAACAGCCTTTAATTTCCCTTTTCCCCAGGTGATGATTCCATTTTCTGGTCCAAAGTCCGCTCTGAACAAGAGTTTAGTCAGCTGCCTAAAACATTAAAAGGCTATTTTCAAACACTTCCAAAAGCTGACCCGTTTTCTGCACCATTTAATGACAAGGCGAAGAAAAGAGGGAAAGAAGATAGTAACCATAACATCATTTTCTCACCTCTAAGACCTTCTCTTCCCTGTCCCCAACACCAATGCTAACCTCATCACTCAGAGAATAAACACCTTCTTCAGCATGAGCCCCCCTCTCTGCTGAGTCACTGAATGTTAGAGCAAGAAGCAGAGAATGGAAGCCCTTGCAGACTTGCAAGATGGCGGCCCTGCTGTGCATTAAGAGCCTAGTTATGTAGTTGAAGCAAATTCACAGAAGTTCCCGCCTTCCAGTGTTAGGAGTAGATGTTTAAGGGAGGGGTTTTTTTCCTTGTTTTTTTGTTTTTTGAGATGGAGTCTTGCTCTGTCTCCAGGCTGGGGTGCAGTGGTGTGATCTCGGCTCACTGCAACCTCCGCCTCCCAGGTTCAAGCGATTCTCCCACCTCAGCCTCCCAAGTAGCTGGGACTACAGGCGCGCGCCACATGCCCAGCTAATTTTTGTATTTTTGGTAGAGACAAAGTTTCACCATGTTGGCCGGGATGGTCTCGATCTCTTGACCTCATGATTCGTCCACCAGGACCTCTCAAAGTGCTGGGATTACAGGCGTGAGCCACTGCCTGGCCAAGGGGAGGGTTTCTTTGTTTGTTTAGGAGGTTTTTGTGGGTTTTTTTGGCATTTTTTTGTTTTTTGTTTTTTGGTGTGTTTTTTGGGGTTTTCTCTTTTCTTTTTTTTTTTTTTTTTTGCCTTGGTTCTGTTTCTCTGACTAGAATTACTTGTCACTTGTTTTTGTTATTCTTTCAACAGAAACCCTGGAGCATAGGGACACAGGACTTATAGGTGTGTACCTGATGCACTCTGAAATTACATTTAGCTTTTAAAGAGATGTTATTTTGCTTGCTAGAGGGCCTTTCTTTGCTTTCTAGACTTAGAACAAGCTCCAAAATCAGATCCGGGTTCTCCCCCTTAGTGGCCTTAATTATAGAAAGCCATCTCTCCCTCTCTCCTGGTAGACAGTGGGCTTAACCAGCAAGTATCCCTCATCTGATTGCACTGCTGTGGGCTTTTTGAAAGTCATTCATTAAAATATACATAAGAAAAATTACTATAGCTCTGAGCTGGACCAGCTCAGTGGAAAACTTCTGATTACCTAGCAATATGCACTTGTCCTTGGCTAACAAATGTCCTCACTTGTTAACATATATGCCTGGACTCAGCACTTTTCAGTCCTAAATTCTGTTGTCCTTTACTTCTCTTGACAGCTAGCATGTGTTTAAGGGATCTAGAGGGTTGTGGATGGCAATGTACTGGGAAATGTGAACTGTGGTGCCACTATCCATTTCCCAGACAAGTATGAGGGGTCTCCAGGTGGCCACCAGCGAAAGGTCAGGCTTGAGTTTCCAGGAAGCCTGACCCAAATTCCAGAGCCAAGCATTTGAGCGGAGTTACCACATTCTTAATGCATGCTGCCAGGAGTCGTGCTGGCTGTCGCCTACTTATAAAACGAATCTATCATTTATGGCCTGTGAAGAGGGAAGAGAATATTGTTCTTGACTGAGCTCTTTACTAAGTGGAAGGCCCATGTTCTTCTCAACGTAGGCAAATTTCTCAATTTCTGTAAGCCTGGGAAGAAGGTAATATCAACCCTATTTTTTCAGATGAGAAAACAGATCCAGACAAGTTAAATGACTTCTTCCAAGGGGCCAGCCATCAGATGGGAAAGCCAAGATTATTTGACTTTCTGATTTAGAATGCTCAGATGCTAGGTGTCTTAAAGCTTTCAGTGAAACACTGCTTTAACATACCACAACAAATAGGAAAAAAGAAAAAGTTCTGCCCAAGACATAGTCCAAAAGAGTGTAACCTCAAAGAGAATTCATATGATTTTCTCTGAAACAAAAACAACAAAAAGAATTGGCCAAGTGCAGTGGTTCACACCTGTAATCCCAGCTTCTCAGAAGGCTGAAGTGAGAGGATCACTTGAGCCCAGGAGTTCAAGACCAGCCCGGGCAACATGGCAAGACCCCATCTCTAGAAAAAAAAAAAAAAAAAAAAATTAAAAATCAGCCAGTTGTGGTGATGTGTGCCTGTAGTTCCAGCTACTTGGGGGGCTGAGACAGGATCACTTGAGCCCAGCAGTTGGAGGTTACAGTAAGCCATGACCACACCACTGAACACACAAGCTTGGGTGGCAGCATGAGACCCTGTCTCTTAAAAAAAGAAAGAAGCCAGGCGCGGTGCTCACGCCTGTAATCCCAGCACTTTGGGAGGCTGAGGCGGGCAGATCACCTGAGTTCAGGAGTTCAAGACTAGCCTGGCCAATATGGTAAAACCTGTCTCTACTAAAACTGCAAAAATTAGCCAGGCGTGGTGGCACACGCCCATAATCCCAGCTGCTCCAGAGGCTGAGGCAGAATTGCTTGAGCCCGGGAAACAGGTTGCAGTGAGCTGAGGTCGTGCCACTGCACGCCAGCCTGGCCAACAGAGTGAGACTCTCTCTCAAAAAGAAAAATAAAAATAAAAGTGAAAGAAAAACAATTGGACGTGGCATCTTCTCCTCTCCTCTCAGGCTATCCTAACCCTATCCATTCACTAAGGCTCAGTTGCATTACTGACTTTTCCATAATAGCTTCTCTGAGCACTCTTCATCCGGACACCCAGCCCTAGATATCGGGACCATATACTGTTTTATATTGCTAGTTCCCCCGTCTTCTAACTTCTCTTTCCAACTGCTAATTACCTGATGAAAATTTTTTGTTTGTTTGTTTGAGATAGGGTCTCGCTCTGTTGCCTGGGCTGGAGTGCAGTGGCACAATCATGGCTCACTGTATCCTCGAACTCATCGTCCCAAGCAATCCTCCCACATTAGCATCCCCAACTGCTAGGATTACAAGCATATGCCACCACAGAAATTTTAATAAGAAGATAATGGTAAAAGGAAGAAAAAAAAGAAAAATCTTGGACATTCCACAGATTGGAATCCAGATATGTTCCTAAGATATCCAGAATTAACTCTATTCCAGAGGAAGCATCTTGACTTCGTTGCACCCCACCTGCAGAGGAGGCAAAGCCAAAAACAGACCTTCCAAAGTCCAGTTCTGTGGGAGTGAATGCACTGAGTTACTCAGCACTGAGGAGGCAGGAGATAAGGAAACCTGTGGCTAGCTCCAAAGCAAGGCCAGCTCCAGTCACAAAATTAAGAGTTAGGTCAATCACAAGGATCTTTCAAAAATAATTCCCAGAGTTCTTATGCTATCTAATAAAATTTTATGGACACTAGAATTTTTATGGATTTCTCCTTTCTTGCTTCACAGCTCAGTTTTATTATCTTGCTAGCACAAAACTATCTTTCATGCTTTGGTGAAACATCCACTATAAAAGCCACTAGTAGGGTAGATCAGGTAAAATACATAACACCTGGGAATGGTCCTCTAGACTACCATGAGTCCATTAGCATTTGTTTATGGGTCTTGCTAAATGATTTCTTGGAAGCCAAAGGGTTAAGATCCCAGATGAGTCCATGGACAGTGAGGAAGAACAAGCTTGCGGGATGAATGCTGTGGCGGTAAGTGCTGGCTCCACCTCTGTGCACACAGGCTCTGTCATTTTGTATATCAAAGTGCCCATTTTTCCCTCAATAAAACAAGGGTAATGATCTTTGCCCTGTTCCGGATTGAGTTAAAGGAGATAATATATACAGACATTCTACATAATGGGTTAATATGGCAGGGAATATACTGAAGATCAAAGTACCAAAAGCACGGTGCTTTGTTCATCGTGGCAGAGCTCTGATATAGTTTATCAGTGTTCTTATCCTGGAACTGTAGGCCCAAGATTGTTTTGTCTATTCAAAATTGAACTACCTAATATGTTAACCATGTAAACTTTGGCCTCTTTATTATTTTCCACACTTCTATAAATACTTTTCCAAAGAATCACAATAATTTATAATAAATCTACCATGGATGTGATAAAAAATTGAAATGAATAAATGTTTATTGGAAGGAACACTACTGAGTCCTCAAAAGTGTACTGACTATGTTTTTGGTTTAAAGTTAAAAACATTGGCCAGGCACGGTGGCTCACACCTGTAATCCCAGCACTTTGGGAGGCCAAGGCAGATGGATCACCTGAGGCCGGGAGTTCGAGACCAGCCTGGCCAACATGGTGAAACCCTGTCTCTACTAAAAATGTAGCTGGGCATGGTGGTGTGCCCCTATAATCCCAGCCGAGGTGGGAGAATTGCTTGAACCCGGAAGGCAGAGGCTGCAGTGAGCCAAGATCACACCACTGCACTCCAGCCTGGGCAACAGAGCGAGACCCTGTTTCAAAAAAATAAAGTATTTTAGTGCACCATACACACATCTGATGGTGACAGCTTTAAATAAAACTGATTCAGGCAGGGCAGTGGTGTCTCATACCTGTAATCACTTTGGGAGGCCAAGGCGGGAGGATCACTTGAGGCCAGGAGTTCGAGACCAGCCTGGGCAACAGAGTGACACCCCGATTCTACAAAAAAATTTAAAAATAAGCCAGACATAGTGTTGCATGCCTGTGGTCCCAGCTACTTGGGAGGCTTGGGTGAGAGGATCACTGGAGCCCAGGAGGTTGAGGCTGCAGTGAACCATGATCACACCACTGCACTCCAGCCTAAGTGACAGAGTGAGACCCTATCTCTAAAATAAATAAATAAATAAATAAAACCAGATTTTAAAATGGAGTAGAAAGTGATAGGAAAGCCAAGTCTGTGTTTTCCCCCTTAGCTTTTAACATTTCATTTTCACCTCATCTGCATCTTAGAGGACAGGTGACTGCAAAGGAGAAGTGATGAAGAGGCAGTCACCATGGCCACATCTTGAGATCATGCAGTCGGCAATTCGCTTTGCTCACTCAGTTCTAGAAAGTGAGTAAGTCTAACGGATGTGGGCCTACTATGGCCTGAAGATTTGTGACCCCACCAAATTCATATGTTGAAACTTAATCCCCAGTGCCGTGGCGTTGGGATGGTGGACATCTGGGAGGTGATTAGGTCATGAGGGTTCCACCTTGATGAATGGGATTAATGCCTTTCTGAAAGAGACTTGGGCCAGGCGTGGTGGCTTACGCCTGTAATCCCAACACTTTGGAAGGCCGAGGCTGGTGGATTACCTGAGGTCAGGAGTTTGAGACCAGCCTGGCCAACACAGTGAAACCCCATCTCTACTAAAAATACAAAAATTAGCTGGGTGTTGTGGTGGGTGCCTGTAATCCCATCTACACAAGAGGCTGAGGCAGGAGAATTGCTTGAACCCGGGAGGCAGAGGTTGCAGTGAGCTGAGATAGTGCCATTGTATTCCAGCCTGGGCGACAAGAGAGAAACTCCATTTCAGAAAAAAATAAATAAGTAAAATAAAAGAGACTTGGGGGAGCCTGTTTGCCTTTCTGTTACGTGAAGATGCGATAAGAAGGTGCTATCTGTGAAGCAGAGAGCCCTCACCAGACACTGACTCTACTGGCACCATGATCTTGGTGCCAGCCTTCAGAACTGTGAACTATTCATTTATGTTGTTTATAATAGTCTAAGGTATTTTGTTATAGCAACTCAGATGGACTAAGACAGGGCCTAACTCATATTTTTAGAAAAGGTCATCCTCTTTTGTTTCACAGTGTTAACATGTTGACCCTCCACCAGACTTAAGAATAATGTAAACTCATTGGCTTTGCCTCTGAAACCTATTTTGCATGACCAGTCTCTGGTTCGAAAGGACAAAATGAAAAGACTGCTCTTTTTTTAGGGTCAGTGATACCCTTTGTGGATACCTTTTAAAAAGATCATTTGACCCACATCAGAAAAGATCTATGGTATTCTAACTTTCAAAATCAGTTGCTCACCTGGAAGAGGATTGCACAAAAATTAATTAATTAATTAATTAAAAATCAGTTGACTTCTTTGAGAGGGAGAAAAGACTCCTTGCTCATTCTGAGAAGGCACAGCAAAATACGACATTACGATTACCTGTCCTCGGCCGGGCACAATGGCTCACGCCTGTAATCCCAGCACTTTGGGAGGCCGAGGCAAGTGGATCACGAGGTCAGGAGATCGAGACCATCCTGGCTAACACAGTGAAACCCCGTCTCTACTGAAAATACAAAAAATTAGCCGGGCGTGCTGGCGTGCACCTGTAGTCCCAGCTACTCAGGAGGCTGAGGCAGGAGAATGACATGAACCTGGGAGATGGAGCTTGCAGTGAGCCAAGATTGTGCCACTGCACTCCAGCCTGGGCAACAGAACAAGACTCCATCTCAAAAACAAAAAACAAACAAAAAAAAAGATTACCTGTCAGTTTGGCCTGGCGCAGTGGCTCACCCCTGTAATCCCAGCACTTTGGGAGGCCAAGGAGGGCGGATCACAAGGTCAAGAGATCAAGACCATCCTGGCCACCATGGTGAAACCCCGTCTCTACTAAAAATACAAAAATTAGCTGGGCGTGGTAGTGCACGCCTGTAGTCCCAGTTATTCTGGAGGCTAAGGCAAGAGAATTGCTTGAACCCGGGAGGTGGAGATGCAGTGAGCTGAGATCACACCACTGCACTCCAGCCTGGGAGACAGAGCAAGACTCCGTCCCAAAAAAAAAACAAAAAAAAAAAATAAAGATTACTTGTCAGTTTGATGCAGCTGACATATTTCTAACAATTACAAGCTACAAGGCAGTTTCCTTTGTGTGCCTTTCAACAGATCTGTTGGCTGTTTTCTATAGATGATGTATGTCAATACTCAGGGATTCACTAACTAAAGAATTTAGAAATTCTATTCACATATATTCCATTAGTATAAACTGTGGTTGGGCATTTTTTCCTCCCAAGCTTAGTTTTCAGTAAATTACTTAAATGCAGGAATTTGTAGAAAGCAGAAAGTGCCGATATGGTAATGTTTCACCTAAGCAATCGTACTTCCATTACCTTTACTAAACTAGAAGTCAGTCTAGCTCAAAAACAGATAAATGGAAAGTTTGAAATTGTGTATGTTCTCTTGTGTTTCATTATTGAAGAATGAAAGGCCATCGGTGGAAAACAATAATAGGAAAGGGGTCACTAGATAAGAAAACGAAAACCTTTCTAAATGAAAACATCCATTTAAGTCACCAATACTTAAGAAACACACAATTTGTAGCCATTTACAATTTAAAAGCCCCAATTTCCTCCCAACATCCCTTAAAACTAAGTTACATCTATCACCAAACAGTCTCACTTGGACTATTTTCCAGCATTAAATATTACACAAATACATGTGCTTTAACATACTCTTCAGAGAACAAAAACAAAAAAGTATCTGAGAGGTCAAAGGAACAATAAAAAATGACTTTTCAAAACCAGAGGTAACTCTTTTAAGAAGTAATGTTGGCAGCTTATGCTACTAGAAGATTTCATACAAAAATAACTATATCATATTTCTCATGCAATTTTACCCAGGAAGACATTGATTGCATGAGATTTTGATGCCATATCTTCTTATTTCACTTTTTTTTTTTTTTTTTTGCTTCTACTTATCAGTGATCCAAAGAAAATAAAATTACAAATATACAGAACATACATAATGAGATTCTATTTGGTTCACATTTTAACATTACCTTCCTACATCATCTGCCTCTGGATTTTCAATAAGACATCTTTTGGTTTGTAAATCTTCATCTTTGCCAAAAGACAGTTTCTAGAGGTTCCGAAAGTTGTCACACTAATACAGTCACAACATGAAGCAGCATGGAGCAGCTCAGGACACAGGAGAGTGGGTGTTTTATTACATTTCTGTCCCAGATCATTGCTTCTAGGAGGTAATTCATAAATTTTTAATTCTTCTAGTGTTCTTGAGCAAAGTAAAAAGGACCACTCCTGAACCAGTTCAACCTCTTTTATCACAGTAGTGGCAACAATTTTATTATGCAAGAAAAATTGGTTATTCTATTATCTTGATGCTTATTTAATAGCTAAGCATCATTTATGCCCTTCTCTTTAGATAATAAACATTAAGATCTCCTTCAAGGCCCACTACAGGTAATATTCCTTAAATTCAAGGCTGCAGGCAACATACAAATGAGTGAATGGTTTTTCATATTGCGACAGTTACTCTTCACTAAATTATGGCATTTCAGTAATTCACAGTGATTTTCAGTATATCTTGTTTAACACTAATTTCTATAAGTGCAATTGAGTGGGAAAAGACACAATGTTTTCAACACTTGAGCCCTCAACATAAATGAATTTAAGTTTACCAAAAATAACATAAATGTAGTCCAATATCTGGACTGTGTTCATTATACCACAAATCTTATAATGAGTGGTTTACACAAGTAAGACTCCTAGTGAATCCTGTATCGGTTTTGCCCCAAGTAGAGCACATGTTGGAGACCTAAATTAAGACAGCATGCAATTGAAAAAATAGGAAGCAACTGAACCCTTTAACTATGTAACACTGCGGTTTTACCTCAAAGTGGGAGGATACAATGAAGATCAATAATTCATTCCTATGGGTGTTTCTGTGCAAATTTGATCCGTAGGAGTTCAACAGCTTATCAGCATGTCCTGGTCGTCGAACAATCAAATTTCAGATCCAAGGGAACTAAAACTTATTAAATGAGGCCGGGCACGGTGGCTCACGCCTGTAGTCCCAGCACTTTGGGAGGCCGAGGTGGGTAGATTACCTGAGGTCAGGAGTTCAAGACCAGCCTGGCAAACATGGTGAAACCCTGTCTCTACTAAAGATATAAAAACTAGCTAGACATGGTGGTGGGTGCCTGTAATCCCACCTACTCGGGAGGCTGAGGCAGGAGAATTGCTTGAACCCAGGAGATGGAGGTTTCAGTGAGCCAACACGGTGCCACTGCACTCCAGCCTCAGCAACAGAGTGAGACTCCGTCTCAAAAAAAAAAAAATCAAATGAATTAAATGCATATGTAAAAATCATTATGAACCAGGCATGTTGGCACACACCTGTATTTCTAGCTACTGGGGAGTCTGAGGCAGGAGGATCACTTGAGCCCAGGAGTTGGAGGCTGCAATGCACTATGATCACACCTGTGAATCACCACTGCATTCCAGCCTGGGCAACATAGCAAGACCCCCATCTCTAAAAAGAATTATTATTATTATTATTATTATTATTATTATTATTACTGTGTTAACTGCCAGATAAATAAATATTTGTGAATAAATAATGGTAATATAAGATTAGAAGCACCCTGGAACTGAAACTGGGAAGATACAGAAAGCATCCAGGAACAGAAAGAGTCTATAGGTTCTGTTGGTACTTCAGAAACAACAAAGAAGCTTGCAGTGTTCAGAATTGAAAAAGTGGACAGATGCCTTTAATCAAACTCTTCTTATTTTGTTGGTTTAAGAAATACTTGTATTTTAGTATGCCTGAGGGGAAAAGAAAGGCAGGATTAAAGGAACTCTGAGCATATTTGTGGAACTGTCATGGAAAAGTGCATTTTAAATGACAACCTCCCATTTGGGCTAGGCAGATTACTTCATGATGCAATTGCAAAATCAATTGCCTAATGGTATAGACAAAAACATTTTTGGTCTTTAGCCACTTTGTGACTCTGCAAATTTGTGCCTCTAACTGATTGTAAATGCAGAGCTATGCCTGGAGTTCTTTTAAAATCTTGACTTATTGTCAAAGCACTAAGCAGTGTGTTCTGGTAAATCATGTGCTTAATTTTAATTCTATTTCTGAAGGCTGAAGTTTTATTGCTGACTTCCTAAACAATCCGGAGCCATGTAATTAACTGAGATAGGTTTCATCGAGGGAACAGAGACCCCAAAGTTCATCATCTCTTAAATTCAACAGGCTCTGCTTCTCATTCACATAACAGTCTGAGAAGGATAGTCTGGTCATCAGGCAACACTCCTTAGTGTGGTGCTTCAAAGTCCAAGCTCTTTCCAGTCCTGGCTCTGCCATTCCTTACGGTCTCACCATTGCTGCACCCAGTCAACAGAAAGGGGATAAGAAAGTGTGGAGGGGCAACATGCTCCTTCAAGCCTGGGCCTGCAGATGGCACACAGCTTTTCCACTAATATTCTGCTGACCAGAATTGGGTCATAGAGCCATGCCTAATGCAAAGGCGCTTGGGAAATGAAGCCTAGCTGTGTGCCCAATACAATGAGAAAGGATCAAAGGATTGTTGGTGAACCCAAAAGAGCTCTGCCACTGTCAAATCAGCTAACCTCCTCCTACCTCTGAACTCCTTCATCTGCAAATGGGCAACAATTTATGTACATCCAATATCTGTTTTGAGAGCTTGTGACTATGTATACCTAGGAAGTACTTTGAGCTTCATGCATAAGTAGTGTATCCGTTGACTATATTGCTATTGTTTATTCCACTGCTGTGCTATTGCTATTTGAAACATTACATTGGATTAAGTAACAGTAAAAAAACATAATACTTTCTACCTACCAACATCATAAAAACACTGTGTTACATACAGTCTTGTCTGGTAATAAAGGGATGAACTAAAGGCTGTCTAGTCCCACCTTCTTATATTCTAGGTGCATTACTCCAAATGGAACAGCTATTTCTTCCTTTCTAGTTGAAAGCATTTCTGCTCCAGAACTGACAGACTAGCCTAGTTCACATTTCAGAAGTGTAATTCTAGAGAACATCAAGCACCTTTAAAAATACTTTCATAAAGTATCATTTTAAAATACAAAGTTCTGAGACCTTTCTGAGAAACCAAAAGAAAGCATTACTGTCCCAAATATCTGGTAAGGACCTGGAAATGAATTTTACAGTAAGTCCACAATTTTTTGGATCAATCATGAAAAATAAATATCGGTGGTGAAACAGCAGCACAAGGATAACAAGTTTCACTCACGTGTAGCCAGTGTAATTTAAGAGCCTGCCAGGCAGCATAGTAGCAAGATACGTGATCCACCTCGAAGCCAAGGCTAGAAGGTGCTAATCCTAACTCAGCAGATGAATCATTACATGACCTTGAGAAAATTAGTTAGCTTTAGTTTCCTGGCCCAAAAAAGCGAACAGGAATAAGCAGATACTTCCAGAATTAATTTTAAAAATCAGAGAGAGAGAGAGAGAGAGAGAGGAAAGGGAAAGAGTGGGGAGAGGGAGAGGTAAAGGAGGGCAGAGAAGAGGGGAAATGTGGGGAGAGAAGAAGAGAATTGAAATGGAGAAACTTGTAAGATTGAAAAGGTGCTGAAGATTGTTCTAGGCTACACTGAAAACATTATGTTTGCTTCAGGAAGCATTAAGCCTCAGAATGAGAACATATTAATACAAGTAAATCAGGCATTATTATTTAATTAGCACTCATGAGAAACAAATGCTTTGTTAGAGGTGGAGTTCAAACCACCATCCCTTCTGTAAGATTTATGCGATAGATGAAGAGAGAGCATCCTAACATTCCAATTAATTCAAGAGATATGTATGTTAGGCCTTGCCTCTGCCAGGCTCTGGGAATATGATGGTCAAAGAGACAGACATGATTCCTAGCTTCATCAAATGAATGAGACAGACCACACATAAATAACTACAACTTGCAGATAAGTGCTATGAAGAAAGTGAAGGAAATGAGTCATGAGGATATCTAAGAAATAACAGAAAGAAGAATGTTTCAGAAAAGGGGAACAGCAAGGACAAAGGACCTGAGACAAGACTGATTTGACATCGTTAAACGAAGTGTATGGGAGGCCATTATTTTGGACTAGCCTCCTGCACTAGGCCTCAGCAGACCAGACGAAACCATATTGGAGTCACTTGTGCTAAGTGACATAATCCAACTGAACTCTGAAAAGGGCCCATTTTCCAAAAACAGGAGAGTCACAGCAGCCAATCAGAAGGGCCCTAGTTTACCTGAGCTGGCATAAGGAAATTTCTCTGTTCTAACCCTATAAGGAAAGTAACTTTGAAGTGACCAATCTGCTTTTTGTTTCCTGTTTCTGCTTTCTTCAGCCCTTCTCTGCCTGTAAAGCCAAGCTCCTCTGATCAGCTCATTGGAATAATGATTATATTTTATATACCCAATGCAAGAATGACAAATAAAAGCCAATTAGATCTTTAAACTAAATTTGTTGTAATTTTTTTCTTTTGTAATATATAGAACAGCAAGGTGGCCAGTGGGCTAGTGTGAAATAATTAAGAGGACAATTCTCAGAAAACGGAAATAGAAAGACAGCAGGAGGGCAGATCAAACAGTGT
This sequence comes from Theropithecus gelada, assembly GCF_003255815.1. Taxonomy (NCBI): domain Eukaryota; kingdom Metazoa; phylum Chordata; class Mammalia; order Primates; family Cercopithecidae; genus Theropithecus; species Theropithecus gelada. Next base: position 86,755,905 of record NC_037669.1, read on the forward strand.
CTCCTGGACCCGCTACAGGCTTTGGATTTTACACTGGAGAAATGGAAAGCCTGCGACTAATTGAAAAAGTTACACAGCTGGTAGGTTAGGAACTGAAGGACTGATTTCCCGACTTGAATTCCAGTGCCTTTCCCTTAGGTCCCATGATGTAAAGCGGCAAGTTTGATTTTTTTTTTTTATCACAAAGCCACTCCAAGTGGGGGAGAGGAGGGATTGGATTGATTGTGTTTTAGGTTTTCTTTTTTTTTTTTTTTTTTTTTTGAGACGGAGTCTCACTCTGTCTCCCAGGCTGGAGTGCAGTGCAGTGCGATTTCGGCTCACTGCAAGTTCCACCTCCCGGGTTCACGCCATTCTCCTGCCTCAGCCTCCCGAGTAGCTGGGACTACAGGCGCCCGCCACCATGCCGGGCTAATTTTTTGAGTTTTTAGAAGAGACGGGGTTTCACCGTGTTAGCCAGGATAGTCTCGATCTCCTGACCTCATGATTCGCCCACCTCGGCCTCCCAAAGTGTTGGGATTACAGGCGTGAGCCACTGCGCCCAGCCCATTTTTTAAAATTATTTTTAATTTTTTAAAAAATAGGCCAGGTTGGGCATGGTGGCTCACACCTGTAATCCCAGCACTTTGCGAGGCCAAGGCAAGTGGATCATCTGAGGTCGGGCGTTCAAGACCAGCCTGACCAACACAGAGAAACCCTGTCTCCACTAAAAATACAAAGTAGTCAGGCATGGTGGCACATGCCTGTAATCCCAGCTACTTGGGAGGCTGAGGCAGGAGAATCGCTTGAACCCGGAGGCAGAGGTTGCTGTGAGCCGAGATCATGCCATTGCACTCCAGCCTGGGCACAAGAGTGAAACTCTATCTCAAAAAAAAAAAAATAGGTCAAGCATGGTGGTATGCACCTGTACGCCCAGCTACTCGGGAGGCTGAGGCGGGAGGAATGCTTGAGCCCAGGAGTTTGAGGCCAGCCTCAACTCCTGGGAAATATAGCAAGCAAATATAGCTATATTGGGAAATATAGCAAGACCCAATTTCTCTCTCACACACACACAAGTTGACATACATGGAACACACCTCAAAAGTTGAAACCACCATTGCAAAGTTTCTGACACTGACAAAAGTCTAGCATGGCTGACCCTATCTTCCTTCTAGCCTCACAGGCTGGCTGTTCTTGCTCATTTCTGGGCACAGACCAAGCTAATGATGACAGGAATTTAGTTTATAGTTTAACTTGGAAGCAGGCATGATAATAATCTCTCCCTAAAACCAACCCCCTCCTTGCTCAGGGACTGAAGCCACCTTTGTAAAACTAACGAAAGGCCATGAGACTAGGATTAGGGGAGGGACCTGAATTCTGCTAAAATGCAGGCATAGTTTCTATAATCCCTTACTGCTCAGGAGTCAGGTGGCCAAAGGTCACAAGATTTGTGACTTCCTCCATTGCTCCTATAGATAACACCACTGTCATAGACCCTAAGATTTGTCTTTTGAGATATTTTTTCAGACTTTGCATTCTGGCAACTGAGTGACCCCATCTGGACCCGTGATTCATGACTCAACTGGTACTGTGGCCCCCACTCAGAGGCAGACTCAGTGCATGAGGACAGTTTTCCACACCCCTATGATTCCATCACCAACCAGTCAGTAGCATGCATTCCCTAGCCCACTACCCACCAAATTATCCGTAAAAACTCCAACCTCTGAGTTCTCCGGAAGACTAATTTAAATAATAACTCTAAGCCTTCCATTTGGCTAGCTCTGCATTTATAAAATTCTTTCTCGGCCAGGCGTGGTGGCTCACGCCTGTAATCCCAGCACTTTAGGAAGCCCAGGAGGGCAGATCAAGAGGTCAGGAGTTTGAGACCAGCCTGGCCAATGTAGTGAAACCATGTCTCTACTAAAAATACAAAAATTAGTTGGGTGTGGTGGCATGCGCCTGTAGTCCCAGCTACCCAGGAGGCTGAGGCAAAAGAATCGCCTGAACCCGGGAGGTGGAGGTTGCAGTGAGCCCAGATCATGCCACTGCACTCCAGCCTGGGCAACAGAGCGAGACTCCATCTCAAAAAAAAAAAAAAAAAAAAAAAAAAAAACCTCTTTCTTTACTGTAATACCATGGTCTCAGTAAATTGGTTTTGTCTGTGCAGCAGGCAGGAAGAACACATTGGGCAATTACAAAGTGACTGTAGGTTACTGTGTGTAGAATAGAGCCTCTTTCCCCGCTCTGTCATTCAGCTTCCTCCCCTCCTTCCTAGTAGTCTTGTGTGTGGCCTTGAAGTAGTTGGGTTTCAAGAGGACATTCAATCACGAATATTTATTGAGAGTCTACTCTATGCCAGGAGCTGAGCTAGGTACTGGGGGCCTAATAAGACTAAGATGCCATCTCGCCCTCTCAGAGTCTATTGTGTAAAGACACAAGAAAGGTCTTAAGGTTTGATTCACAAATACAAGGCAAAATTAGGCCTCACAACAAATGAAGATGAATTTCAAGTCCAAAATATTCCCATTATCTTTAATATGTCCTAAGAGCTATATGGGGCATCAGAGCATGTTTAGGGGCATGCAAATATGTGTTTTGGAGTGATTTTCCTTTTCTGTTTTTTTTGTTTGTTTGTTTTTGTTTGTTTGTTTTGAGACGGAGTCAAATATGTGTTTTGGAGTGATTTTCTTTTTTTGATTTTGTTTGTTTGTTTGTTTTGAGATGCAGTCTCACTCTGTCGCCCAGGCTGGAGTGCAGTGGTGCAACCTTGGCTCACTGCAAACTCCACCTCCTGGGTTCATGCCATTCTCCTGCCTCAGCCTCCCGAGTAGCTGGGACTACAGGCGCCTGCCACCATGCCCGGCTAATTTTTTGTATTTTTAGCAGAGACGGGGTTTCACCGTGTTAGCCAGGATGGTCTCGATCTCCTGACCTCGTGATCTGCCCACCTTGGCCTCCCAAAGTGCTGGGATTACAGGCGTAAGCCATCGCACCTGGCCCGGAGTGATTTTCTATTCCAAATATGAAAACTCCCTAAAATAACTTGGTGTTCTTTACTAGCCTAGCCCTGCTCAATCAAAAATAGTAAATTAAAATGAAATGTCTTAGATTATTTTAGGAAATCTATGTAAGAAAAAAATCTAAATTCAGTTTCAAGAGTGCCTTTTGAATTTTGTACCAGATGAATGTATGTTTTTTAAACATTAAAGTGCAGATTTTTAAAAATTAGGGTGCAGATTTTTAAAACAGATTGAAGGTAGGTAGAGAGGAACAGGGCTCTTACCTGCAGCCACTGGAAGGAAGAAAGGCATTTGGGGTGTGTAGGAAAGGATCCCAGGGTAGAAGATAAGAGTCCCTAGATTCTAATACTGGATCCTCTGTGACTAGTGTGGAATTTTGAGCCAGTGATTTCTCCCCACAGGTTTCAATTAAATCATCTGTCAAATGAGGATGACCACATCTTCTTTACCTCACCACTGAGCTGTGAAATGAACCAGAGGCCTTACCTTTTCCCCCTGAACTCCCAGTCATCCCTGGAACACCAATTTGAACATCATCTCCTTCAGGAAGCCCTCCTAGAATTTCCCAGCCAGTTAGCAGCTCTGTCCTCTGGATTTCAAAGAGAAATGTCTCTAGCATCATCCCTGTTTCCTTGCACTGTCCTACTTTCTTTTTCCCCCCAGAGCCAGGAATGTCTTAAAAAGAATGAGATGCTCCCAAGGGGCCACCAGCTCACAATTAGGAGTTCAATAAATACTGACTTAAGAGTGAATGAACGATCCCTGTGTCTTTGTCCACATTTGTACATGCTTACATGATTCTGCAAAGAATCTAAATTTCTCTTTACATTAACAAACAAGGGGGCTGGGCATGGTGGCTCACGACTGTAATCTCAGCATTTTTGTTAACCAGGACAGCCCTGATGAAATAACTGGGAAAGTTCCTTTTTGGGGGGTGGGGTGGGAGTGGGGTGATGGAGTCTCACTGTCACCCAGGCTGGAGTGCAGTGGCGTGATCTCGGCTAACTGCAAGCTCTGCCTCCTGGGTTCACGCCATTCTCCTGCCTCAGCCTCCTGAGTAGCTGGGACTACAGGCGCCCGCAACCACGCTTGGCTAATTTTTTATATGTTTAGTAGAGACGGGGTTTCACCATGTTAGCCAGGATGGTCACGATCTCCTGACCCCATGATCCACTCACCTCGGCCTCCCAAAGTGCTGGGATTACAGGTGTGAGCCACCACGCCCAGCCTCCTTTTTCTTATTGTTTTTCTTTGGCCCCTTTATCTATAGGCACTGCTGCTTAAAGAAACCAGATGGCGCCAGAGCTTCTTGACCCCTGACCAGATGCCAGAGGAAGACAAGACACCACAAAACCAGCGCAAACGGGGACAGGCAAACCCTAGGTGCCTTTAGATCATGAACATCTCATTATAATGCTAAAATTCCCTTCCCTAACAGAAAATCTCTGCCATTTTGTGTACATATAATGTATGAAGATGCACGTTTATGAATTGAGCCTGCGTGTCTAGAGTCCCACCCTGCACATACTAACAATCCTTTCCTGCCCCATAGGAATAAAGGCAATAAACCTCTTGCCTTTTATTCTTCAAGAAAAGATGCTTTCAGTGGAACAGCTCACCTGCTCCATTCCCTGGCAAATGAATAAAACCTGACTGCCTTTTTCAATGGGATGTTCTTTGTTTGTGACTGATACACAGTGGGGAAAAAACTCATTTTATCAGTGACACTTTGGGAGACCCAGGCCAGAGGATTGGTTGAGGCCAGGAGTTTGAGACCAGCCTGGGCAACAGAGCCAGACCCCATCTCTACATTAAAAAAAAAAAAAAAAAAATTTACATTAGCCAGGTGTGCTGGCACACAATTCAGGTTGTTCCACCTTTCTGGACAGAACCAATATACATCTTAAATGTATTTGATGCCTCTTGTCTCCCAAAAATGTATAAAACCAGGCTGTGCCCCAACCACTTTGGGCACATGTTCTCAGGATCTCCTGAGAGCTGTGTCAAGGGCTATGGTCACTCATAGTTGGATCAGAATAAATTTCTTCAACTATTTTACAGAGATTGACTCTTCTCAGCGACACAATCACAAAAAACAGTGGTCTTGGGATGTAAAATAATAGGCAATACAAATATTCAGTGTTATTTTCTTGAAAATATGGTTTTATCTTGCAAAAATTTTCAATTCTGTTGGGGACGTCAATTTTTTTTCTTTCCAGACGTGGTCTTGCTATGTTGCTCAGGCTGGTCTTGAACTCCTGACCTCAAGTGATCCCCACCTCAGCCTACCAAATAGCTGGGACTTATAGGTACACACCACCATGCCCCACTTTTCTTTTTTAGATGGAATTTCGCCCTCTGTTGCCCAAGCTCTGGAGTGTAGTGGTGCAATCTTGCCTTACTGCAACCTCCGTCTCCTGGGTTCAAGCTATTCTCATGTCTCAGCTTGCTGAGTAGCTGGGATTATAGGCATGTGCCACCATGCCCGGCTAATTTTTGTATTTTTAGTATAGATGGGGTTTCACCATGTTGGCCAGGCTGGTCTCCAACTTCTGACCTCAAGGGATCTACTTTCCTCAGCCTCCCAGAGTGTTGGGATTACAGGCGTGAGCCAACACACCCGGCTATCATGCCCTTTTTGTTGTTGTTGTTGTTGTTGTTGAGTCTTGCTCTGTCACCCAGGCTGGAGTGCAATGGCGCCATCTTGGCTCACTGCAACCTCCGCCTCCTGGGTTCAAGCAATTCTCCTGTCTCAGCCTCCCAAGTAGCTGGGACTATATAGGTGTGCACCACCACACCCGGCTAATTTTTGTATTTTCAGTAGAGACGGGGTTTCATCATATTGGCCAGGCAGGTCTTGAATTCCTGACCTCAGGCGATCTGCCCACCTCAGCCTCCCAATGTGCTGGGATTACAGGCATAAGTCACCACACCCGGCATCCATGCCCTTTTTAATGAAAGAAATGTTGCTTTTTAAGAAGTCTGGCGGGGATGGAACTCCCTATAGTCTCCATGATTTGTTTTACTTGTTAGCTAGTACCTGACTCTTTAAAATGCTCTAAAATGCTCAACAGATATTTACCAAAGGAATGAGTGATCTGCTTAATGCTTTAAATGAAGCAAGATAAATTAAACCCTTCATGGACTCTTCCCAGGACTGGACAAAAATAATTATGTGAGTCAGTCGCGGTGGCTCACGCTTGTAATCCCAGCATTTTGGGAGGCCGAGGAGGGTAGATCACCTGAGGTCAGGAGTTCAAAATCAGCCTGGCCAATGTGGTGAAACCTCATCTCTACTAAAAAAAATACAAAAATTAGCTGGGCGTGGTAGCGGGCGCCTGTAATCCCAGCTACTCGGGAGGCTGACGCAAGAGAATCGCTTAAACCCGGGAGGCAGAGATTGCAGTGAGCTGAGATCGCGCCACTGCACTCCAGTCTGGGTGACAGAGCAAAAGTCCATTTCAAAAAAAGAAAAGAGCACTTTGGGAGGCTGAAGCGGGCGGATCACCTAAGGTCAGGAGTTCAAGACCTGCCTGGCCAACGTCATGAAACCCCATTTCTACTACAAAAAAAAAAAAAAAGGAAAGAAAAAATTAGCCAGGTGTGGTGGCGGGCGCCTGTAATCCCAGCTAAATGGGAGGCTGAGGCAGGAGAATCGCTTGAAACCTGGAGGCAGAAGTTGTAGTGAGCTTGAGATTGCGCCACTGCACTCCTGCCTGCGCGACACAGCGAGACTCCGTTTCAAAAAGTAAAAAAGAAAAGGGCCAGGCGCGGTGGCTCAAGCCCGTAATCTCAGCACTTTGGAAGGCCGAGGCGGGTGGATCACCTGAGGTCAGGAATTCGAGACTAGCCTGGCCAACATGGCGAAATCCCGTCTCTACTAAAAACAAAAATTATCAGGGCATGGTGGCGTGCCCCTGTAATCCCAGCTACTCGGGACGCTGGGACAGGAAAATCGCTTGAATCTTGGAGGCGGAGGTTGCAGTGAGTCGAGATCGCGCCACTGCACTCCAGCCTGGGCGATAAGAGCGAAACTCCCTCTCAAAAAAAAAAAACAAAAAAAACAAAAAAAAAAACGAAGGACAGAAATACAGAAAAAAAAAAAATCCACTTGTACCTTCTGCTAATCAGTGTATATTCAGGGCAACTTGAATCTATGCTCCTGGGTTGCAATCCTCAAGCTTGGCCCAAATAAACTCTCTGCTTGCATTAACTTTGCCCCATCTTCTTTCTTTTAGGTCGATATATCCATACCTAAGATCTAGGGTAATTTTCTAGGCTTCTCGCCTCTCCCTTTCTTCCATGCTTTTCTGTGCTTTCTAAACGGGCCCAGTAGAGTTCCGCATTTCCACATTCCACAGAGGTGTTTTCCTTCTGTGGCCCCGGGCCCTGCCAGACAGCGAACCGCGAAGCCGGCACTTCGGCGGTCTCCAGCCTTTGCCTGGAAAGAGCTCGGCAAGCTAGCTAGAGATTAGATCCCAGGACCTAGTCGTTTTAGCTCAGGGAAGGGAAGCGCCGGACGCTAGCCTGCAAGCTCCACTGCGCAGCCGTGGACACCGCCCCACGTCGCAGGGCCGTGGACCCTGACAACACCGGAACCCGGCGCCCGGTGCGTGCGCTTGGCGGACCAGAATGGCTAACGTACCGCCATGCCGCGAGGCCCACGTAGAGGCGGAAGTTGATGGGACTGACGCAGATGGGGGAACCTTGCCTCGATGGCACTTTCCTGTCCGCGACTCCGCCCCCGCCAGAGGGGCTAGGCTCCGGGATTCAAGATGGAGGCGCTGAGTCGAGCTGGGCAGGAGATGAGCCTGGCGGCCCTGAAGCAACACGACCCTTACATCACCAGCATCGCAGACCTCACGGGCCAGGTTGCTCTGTACACCTTCTGCCCCAAGGCCAACCAGTGGGTGAGTGCTGCCTGGCTCTGAGGACGGCCGCCCGGCCGCTGCGGTCTCTTAAAGGGGCCGCGCGGGTTGCTGTGGGGTGGGGGACACAGCAAGAGGCCAGGGAGGTGAAGACGGGGCCAGGGACTGGCGAAGAGCCGAGCCAGAGCCTGAGGGGTGTCGGGTCCACCTGGGATTGGGGGATAGGAGTGAGAGAAGTGGCTCGAGACATCCCAAGAAAAAGCCAGTGGAGGGGAGGATTGGAGCAGGATCAGTCCCTTGGTGTCGGGTCTGGGGACGTGGGCGACCTGCCTTCTTTGCAGATACATTGGGAGTTATGAGACCGGTGGGGTCAAAAGAGTGCCTGAAAGCTTGTGTTTGAGGCTTTGCGGATTATTAGATAAATTACATGTACATTGTCTATAAAATAAACACTCCTTCTCTCCCCCGGCAGACGTAAATGAGAGCCCCTTTCGCAGAGGTCATTTGGATTTAAAGCTTAAAATCCAATTAGTTTCGATTCTTGGAAGGGGGAGTTTGGTGGGTCTGGCTTTAATCGAACTACACAGTTTCGGAAAAGATTTCAAGGCACTTAGGAAAAGGCCTTCCATGTTCACTGGATCCCCGAAGACCTTTGTACAAACAAGAGAGACCCTGTAAATGTGTTTTGTTCCACCTATGATGCTGGTGATGTCATCTCTGAATGTTCCCCTCAGACTCAGTACTTTCTGGCTTTCGTGCACTGGAGAGGGTCCGAAAAGTTACATTCAGTCTGTTCACTGATTCTCGTTAGCCCCTGCTTGAAGCTTTGTTAGTTGTTTAAAAACAACTAGCATAATTTCCCACTTTCTTGTAATTGACCCTTCTTAATTAACTCATTCGGTTACAGTCTTTACACTTAGAAAATAGTATGTAAATGTTTGTTGGATTGAATTCACCAATGACTGGAGTTCTCATTTCAATAAGATGTGAAATCCTTAAACTAACAACTCTGGAAGATGACTGTAGTATGTCATTTACCCTATAATACAGATGCGTAGATTATTTTTATTAGTAATTTATCGAAAATCATTTGGCATTTATGAACAGTTAATTCAGATGAAGAGAGTTTTTATAATCACGTTGTTTATCTTTGCCTCCTGGAAGAGAAGGAGGTATGGGAAACCACAAGGAATAAAATTGTAGATTGTTTTTTAAATGTAGCTTATTTTAGACATTGCCTTAGCTTGAAATTTTATGAATCTTTTTTCTTTTCTTGGCATATATGTAAATTTGTGAAATATGGATTGCAGACCAAGGGTGAAGACTTGGGGCTAGGACTTTTTACTAAAGAGTTTTCCTAGTTTTTCACAAAGGCTTTCAATATTTTAAAATTTTACATTGGGGAGTTCTGTTTTAAATAAGAAATACAAGCTATAATAACCTGAATTGAAAAATAAGCTGCTACCATTTATTTGGATCCTGGCACGTAGAGCATAACAAAAATCTTTTCTCTCTTTGTTGTTATTTTACAGTGAGTTGTAACTTTACATGATGTTTTCTGGTGGGCAAGTTTTCTTTTACTGTAAGACAGTTGATTACCAATTTCTTATAGTAATAACCTAACGTTTTAAAGGTAAGAAAAAGCCTCTGAATCCTTAGGAAGGAAAATAATGATATTTAAGCTAGGGTAGTACTTCTGGAAGAAATCAAGATGATCAGTTTTCTAAATTTTTTAATCCCAACACATTCAATATATGATCAACATTTAAAATGTTAATAATGTGTTGATTACAGTAAAATATTTAGGTCCATTGTAGGCTGTAAATTGCAGACTAATAAGCTTGTTTATTTTTTTAAAAACACTGAACTGTGTTTAAAACCTAAATACTCTTGTCACAGAAAATGACCTATGGTAAAGGCCTGTAATAAGGTATACTTTCAGTATTCATGATTCTTCAAGTTCTAAAAATAACAAGCTGGTTTTGTTTGGTAGGAATTCTTTTTTTTTTTTTTTTTTTTTTTTTTTGAGACGGAGTCTCGCTCTGCCACCCAGGCTGGAGTGCAGTGGCCGGATCTCAGCTCACTGCAAGCTCCGCCTCCCGGGTTCATGCCATTCTCCTGCCTCAGCCTCCTGAGTAGCTGGGACTACAGGCACCCGTCACCACGCCTGGCTAATTTTTTGTATTTTTTGTAGAGACGGGGTTTCACCGTGTTAGCCAGGATGGTCTCGATCTCCTGACCTCGTGATCCGCCCGTCTCGGCCTCCCAAAGTGCTGGGATTACAGGCTTGAGCCACCGCGCCCGGCCAAGGTAGGAATTCTTAACCACAAAATTTACTAGTTGTGAAAATGTATGAAAACTCCCCAGTGATGAAACAAAGTATCCTATAAAAAAATTTCATTCCTTTCCTTTTTTAAAATTAACTTGGATAAACTTACAGGACCTTAGCCTTGAAGTTAAGAAATCTGGCTAAAACATTTTAGCTATAAAAAGTGAAGGTTTATTCTATGATTTTCTCCTTTACTAATTAAAAAAGAAAAATGCTGCAGATACAGATATGTTGCTGGATTAAACATTGCGTATGCTTATGTATGCATCAGTAGCACTGAAAGCATACATTAGAAATGGTAACCACAATTTGTGGAATGAGAGGGAGACTTTATCTGTTCCAAAGTGGTTAATTTTATAATAAATGAAATGAAACAAGTTGATCTTAAACGTGAAGCATTACTTCTCCATTGGGACTGTTTGGGGTCTGATTATGGGGAAAAAAAACTAATGGACTCATTGTCTTTCATAGGAGAAAACTGATATAGAAGGGACCTTATTTGTATATCGAAGGTAAGTTTTTAAAATATGTGTATTTGTTTTTAACAGTTTAATGGTGAACAACGTCAAACGGTTCAATTCTGTTGTACATTTGTCTTTGGAACCTTCCTGCTAGTCCCCTTCAAGTTTTCATCTTTCCCTAGCTGTGAAATCTTAACCAGGTTCTTTCTTTTCTCTGAGCCTTTCTGTGATTCAGAATAAACTGAACTAGAATTTATATTAAAAGTCTAGCAAAGCAATTTCAAAATAATAATGATTGAGTCTAAAACAGATACCTGCCTCTCTCTCCCTACCCCCATATTAGAAAGAAAAAAAAAAAGATATATATTTGGGGAAAAGATAATACATAGACTAGCTCTGTAAAATAATGTTTTTCATTACCTCTGTTGTTTTATTACTGCATGAGTGGTTGTCTTTTATGACTGGTTCTGTCCTCTTTCCCAACCCCCAGAAGTTCTAGATTTTGTACAGTGTCTTGTTTGAGAGTTCTTTAGAAAGCTTGGATTATTCATAATGGCATATTTTTTATTTTTAACTTATTCAAAAATTCATTATCTTTAAGATTGGTTTGCAAATTGCAACTGTTTTGTTAGGCAGCTTCTGGGGCCTAAAGACAACTGACAGTATATGATAGTCATGGGGTGCTTGTTTTCCTGGATTCCTCTAAGGTCGTACTCTGACAAGGGCAGGTTCCTTCCCTTGTTTTCTAAAGCTTGAGTCATCAGGAGTTATTACTGATATCTGGTCTTTTCCCTTTTTTTTTGCATTGAGTTACTTTTTAAGGATTGCCTTTCTCCATTGATGCCAATTTAAAATAATTTGTCAAATACTCTTCCAAATTTTGATACAAAGCCTTGAGATCTTATCTAAATGCACTCCATTTTTTTCCTTCTTTTAAGTGTAATGCTTTGATATTTGTACACCAAGCTCTTCTTTCTTAGACACTTTGTTTGTTCGCCGCTATTCATCTTTCTCCTTTTAAAAAGAAAGGGATCGGCCAGACGCAGTGGCTCACGCCTGTAATCCCAGCACTTTGGGAGGCCGAGGCAGGTGGTTCACGAGGTCAGGAGATAGAGACCATCCTAGCTAACACGGTGAAACCCCATCTCTACTAAAAATACAAAAAAGTTAGCTGGGCGTGATGGTGGGTGCCTATAGTCCCAGCTACTCGGGAGGCTGAGGCAGGAGAATAGCGTGAACCCAGGAGGTAGAGCTTACAGTGAGCCGAGGTCAAACCATTGCACTCCAGCCTGGGCGACAGAACGAGACTCTCATAAAATAAATAAACAGATAAATAAATAGGAAGGGATCTTTACCCTCACTCCCTTCATTACTCTTCATTAGCAGTATAAATCTCTAGAAACTCTGTTATTAGAACGTTAGTTTCTATGATATTTGGAAAAGGTACTTTACTGGCTTTATTGTTATCATACAGAGGCACTGATTGTAGAAAGTAGGAGATTTAGTGTAGTGGTGGCTGGATTTAATACAATTCACGGAGTCTAATATGGTACTGATTCTAATTAAATGAGACGCAAGAAACTGTGTTTGGAAAATGTGAGACTATTTTGTGTACCTTGGATAAAGGTATACCAGGATGTCAGACTATCACTTTGCAGAGATTACTTCGTATAGTAGAAGCTTGGATTTGGAGTCAAAAAACCTGAAACTGAATCCTAATTACATTATTTGTAACTCATTATTTGTGTGACCTCAGGCACAGTCCTTAATCATTCAAAGCTTGTCTTCTAGTCTGTAGAATAGTGTTAACACCCCATATATATCGTAGAGAAACAAACGAAAAACTATGAAATGTTAGGTACATGTGAAGAGTAAGGGATCATATACCGAATGCCTCTGATACGGGAACCAAGGATGTTTCCTATTGTAGGATTCAAGGCATTTTCCGTCTAACTCAGGAGCACTATGTAAAGATCTGTTTGGTGCAAGAAAAACCATTATTGTAATGATGGGCAGCCATTATAGCCAATCCAATGGAATGATATTTCATTCAGCAACTGTGTGTCTATATTGGGATGTGTGTGTGGAAAAAGTAAGACAAAAGCTCCATTTGCATGGGGCTTACATCCTAGTGGGGGCAGGACAATAAATGTTAAAAATAAGTGGTATGGATAAAAGAGAAAGGTTAGAGGTATTGAGCTTGGGAACATTAAAAAGGGTAGTTCAAGTAGGCCTCATGAAAAAGGTGACATCTGAACAAAGGCTTGCAGGAGATGAGATAGCTGTGCAGCTTCTGGGGCAGTAATCCAGGAAGAGGTCTTTAGGTAGAAGCACACATGCAGAGAGAGGGGCAAGGAGCCCAGTGTGGCTGGAGAGGAGGAGGTGGGGAAGAGCCATAGGAAATGAAGTCAGAGGGGGAATACATCAGGTGGGGCCTTGGTGGCCTCAGTAAGGACTTTGACCTTTACTCTGAGAGACTGTCTTTGGAGACTTCTCATCAGAGGAAGAATATGATCTGACTTAAATGTTTTGTTTACAGGTGTAAGTGCTTGATAATATTGTATGTTCTAACGTACTCTTTTCTGAAATGAAAATAAAGCACATAGTAGATAACATTTCTACAGATTAAATGGTAACTGCATATTTTTTTTTCTTCTATTAAATCTAAGGTCAGCTTCCCCTTACCATGGTTTTACCATTGTGAATCGACTAAATATGCACAATCTAGTTGAACCAGTGAATAAAGATTTGGAATTTCAGCTCCATGAACCATTTCTTCTGTATAGAAATGCAAGCTGTGAGTATATCTGTTTTATTATAGTTATTACATTTAAAATCGAGTGACTTTAGTTTCTATCAATCCATTATTTAGTAAGTTTCAAATTACAAAACAAAATATGGCCTATACTTTATGATTATAAATGAGTCTGTTAGAAAGATCAGACGTTTTAAACTGGGCTCTGAGACCAGACGTGGTGGCTCACGCCTGTAATCCCAATACTTTGGGAGACCGAGGAGGGCGGATCACCTGAGGTCAGGAGTTCGAGACCGCCCAGGCCAACATGGTGAAACCCCGTCTCTACTAAAAATACAGAAAAAAATTAGCCGGACTTGGTGGTGGGCACCTGTAATCACTTGAACCTGGCAGGCAGATGTTGCAGCGAGCCGAGATCGCGCGATTGCACTCCAGCCTGGGCAACAGAGTGAGACTCTGTCTCAAAAAAATAAATAAATATACTGGGCTCTGAAACTGGAAACATTCTTTTGTATATAATTTTGTTTACTATTTCATTTACTAGCACTACATTTATGTTGTTGGTTTATTAAAATAAGGTTTATGCCTTTGTTTTTTTGCAGCTGTGGACTATCAGCTGCCCACATCCCTGAGCAACAGAACTTAGTTTGGGACACACAGGATGGGAGCAGATACAGATAATTCTTTCCACAAAGAAAGTATTATTTTTGCCCAGAATAGTGGTGGTGGGGTTTTTTTAAAAGATATTTATTACTTTTTCTACTTTATTTTGTCTGAATATGTTTCTAAGTAGGGTTTTTCTATCTGTTTATTTAATTGAGTGTCTACTGGTTACCAGCACTGAGCCAAGAGCTATGGTGCTTTAATGTTTGTAACCTATGTGCTATAGGGAGGCAGTTAAGTCAACTAAGACTCAGAGATGCAAAACTATTACTCTGTTGGAGAGTTAGGATTATAACTCTTCTGCTTTTTAGTCCAGGGTTCTTTCAGGCATTTTTACAGCCTCTAATAATAATTGGATGCAGTCAGCAAAGCTAGATTGGCCCTTCCAAGAAACTACAGTACTAAAAAGTGTACTTGATTCCAGTGTGTTGGTATGGATATTGAAGGTATGGGTGTTTGAGGACAGTTTGTTCTACATTGACTATAGGGGTATCAAAACTGGTTATGGTAACGATTGTGCTCTAATTATCATTTAAGGATATAGTTGGAGAAATGTTGCTTCTAACTTAAAAAGTAAAAGTTAATGTGTTTGAATTTCACTTGGCTGAGAAGTAATTGGTCTTGGGGGATGTCTTCAGTATAAAATAGAAAAAGGTTACTAGAAATTATACACCTCTTAATTCCCTGAATGAGAAGTAACAAGGCCTATTTTAAAGCTAGAAACCCCCAAGTTCTTTTCCGTAGCACACTTTTAAGTATAAGTGAAACAGTTTCTGTCTTTTGACTTCTCAGTAAACTATTTTTCCAGGTAATTACCTCTCAGATTTTAAATTCTGTGGACATATTAGACATGCTTCGTAATACCTGTAAGTTCAGATGGATTTATTTAAACTAATGTTAACAGCATAATTATTTCAGATTGCTCTTTTCTTTGGACTGAATATTCCATTAAAGGGAAAATTCAGCTGGGCACAGTGGCTCACACCTGTAATCCCAGGACTTTGGGAGACCAAGGCAGGCAGATTGCCTGAGCCCAGAAGTTCGAGACCAGCCTGGGCAACATGTCAAAACCCCATCTCCACAAAAAAACAGAAAAATTAGCCAGGTGTGGTGGCACACACTTGTAGTCCCAGCTACCCAGGAGGTTGAGGTGGGAGAGTCGCTTGAACCCAGGAGGTCATCGAGGCTGCAGTGAGCTGTGATCGTGCCACTGCACTCCAGCCTGGGCAACAGAGCAAGACCCTGTCTCAAAAAAATGAAAAGAGGGTGGGAGAAATTCTGCAAAGGAATACAGATCCAATTTTCTTTTTAAGTGAAATAGGCTTAATTCTGTTCTTTACTACCTGGAAACTTAATTTAGCCATCACTCCTAAGTGGTGTGATTATTAAAGTAGTCAGTAGGGAAAGTTATCTGGACCCAGTTACCATTTAGCATAAACCTGAGATGAATTGTATTGTATTTTTTTCACAAGTCCTGTGAAATTGAAAGTGTGACATAACACAAATATAATTGAACCATGAGTAACCAGAAGCTAACTAATCAGAGCTTCAGTCGTCTGGAATTATTTTTACAGTTCGTGTGTGGAAGAAATGAAGGCAAATTATAAGAAAACAAGCTAATACTAGGTTTTATTTTCTAAAAATCAAGCAGATATCCAGAGAATAACCTGGGGTCAGCATTAAAATGTCAGTGTTTTGTAACTTTAACTCCACTGTAGTATCATAGGTTGAATTGTTTTAATGAGACCTAAAATCATCAGGAGTATTTATTACGTTAACTAGAACATTCTTAGGAAGAAAGTGAACTCATGCATTTTACTTTAGAAAATTCTCAACTGATTGAAACAAAAGTTTTGTTAGTTGAACAGAAAACTCACTTAACCGGGTCATTTCATTAGGGAAATTATTTAAAGGAATAGCTTTATTGGAGAGAAGTGATAGACAACAGAAAATGATTTTGTGCGTGTTAAGGCATCTCTTGAGTGTGTGTTTTGCCTACCTAGTCTTAAAAGTGGAAAATAGTCTTGTCAGGTCAGCAAGCTATTCAGTTGTTTAGGGATTTGTTCTTTAAATAAAATGTTAGTATCTGATTATGCATACAGGTAATTATACCTGATTCTGTAACTGCTCTTCTGCCATTCTCTTGGGAAATACCACCAAGACACCTGACCCATTTAACTCAAGTTACACCTTCATATCCAACTTCCTTCATTCAAATTAATTTTTGAAGTTAATGTACTAGAACAGTGAACCATAACTTTTTTTTAGTTCTGAGTTGTTTTATTTATTTTTATGAGTTTTTCTTTATAAAACGTGCCAGACTACACCCACCCCACCCCTCAAGAAAAAGATAAAATCTTACAGAGAAAATTCTTACACTCACTAAGGGCTTAGGCTTGGTGATTCTCTTAAATCTTTGTGGGGAAGTGGTGGTGGTGGTGGTGGTGGTGGTGGTTTTCAAAAGACAAGGTCTCACTGTGTTGCCCAGGCTGGTCTTGAATTCCTGGGCTCAAGCAGTCCTCCCACCTCGGCCTCCCAAAGTGCTGGCATGAGCCACCCTGTCCAACCTCCTGAATCTTTTGGGAACAGTGTATTTTTATTCTGTGCAAAGGCCTTTGGCAGCCACAAGACCGCAGTGGGACTACAATGAAGAATGGGGAGGTTATAAGTTCTGGAGTTATTGAGTAGCAGTGATATTTCTAGCACCTTATTTCTGATCCTCAGCTTACAGGTTGAGAAAACAAGAGGCTCAGAGTTGTTTAGGAACCTGCTCAAGATTCGCAAAGGTAATAAGTGACAGATGCAGAATTCAAGAGTAGGTCTTTCGGGCTTCAAGGCCAATGTTCTTTCCAGTCTACTGTAACAATAAAATTACTTCATCAGTCCATATTGTAGAGCAGTGCTATCCACTGAAACTTTGCAATCAGGGAAAATGACAGTTCTGTGTCAGCACTGTCTAATATAGTAGCCTGAAATGTGGCTAGTGCAAATGAAGAACACTTCTTTTTAGTTTATGTAATTTAATTTATTTGAATTTACATGGCTGTATGTGCTGGCACCTGCTATACTGGACAGTGGAAGTCTAAAGCATGAGGTAATGTGCTGACATACTCTTTGTTGTGCCATACCTGAATGAAACAACTACTTGGGAAGCTTTGGATTAGATTTTTATGCCTCCTATTTAGTCATTCCTTTTCGAAACTTACAAATGATTTCTAGATACAAAAGCTGCAGAATATTTCCCTGAGGGTGGCTTTGCCATGGCAACACTCTTTTGGCATGGAATTTAGTTTGCAGATAAGAATTCTATTCCGGGCTTTGCCATTTTACTGACTACAACCTTGGCTAAATCATTTAAACCACTGATTTGACCTATTTATCTTAAAAGGCCATCATGAAAGTAAGGCATTTTGTTAGGTATTTACAAATACAAAATATCATAGACTATGTCTCCATCCTAGACTCAGCAAATGATCTTATTAGTGAAAGAATCCTAGGGACATCAGTGTTATCCAGGTTCTCTTTTCGTTTTTTTTTTTTTTTTTTTTTTTGAGATGGAGTCTCACTCTGTCGCCCAGACTGGAGTGCAGTGGCGTGATCTCAGCTCACTGCAACCTCTGCCTCCTGAGTTCAAGCAATTTTTCTGCCTCAGCCTCCCGAGTAGCTGGGACTACAGGCATGCACCACTACCCCCAGCTAATTTTTGTATTTTTAGTGGAGACAGGGTTTCACCATATTGGCCAGGCTGGTCTCAAACACCTGACCTCATGATCCGCCTGCCTCGGCCTCCCAAAGTGCTGGGATTACAGGCGTGAGCCACCACGCCCAGCCTATCTCTTTTTTTTTTTTTTTTTTTTTTTTTTTTTTTTTTTTTTGAGACGGAGTCTCGCTCTGTCACCCAGGCTGGAGTGCTTATAATGCAGACCTGTGATATGCTTCTTCTATCCCTTCTGATAGTACCATGCACGAGCTGCAGGCTCTTTGTGTCTCTTTACAAGTATTGTTTTCAAATGTTGTAGGGGTCATTACTAGAAAGCCTGAGGTATACATTGGAAAAATATATATATTAAAAATGAGAAGTCTTGGCCAGGTGTGGTGGCTCATGCCTGTAATCCCAGCACTTTGGGAGGCTGAGGCGGGTGGATCACCTGAGGTCAGGAGTTCAAGACCAGCCTGGCCAAGATGGCAAAACCCCCATCTCTACTAAAAATACAAAAAAATTAGCTGAATGTGGTGGTGTGCACCTGTAGTCCCAGCTACTCAGGAGGCTAGGCAGGAGACTCGCTTGAACCCAGGCAACGAAGGTTGCAGTGAGCCTAGATGGCCCCACTGCACTCCAGCCTGGGAGACAGAGCAAGACTCCATCTCAATTAAAAAAATAAAAAATAAATAAATCTGGGCTTTGGGTTAGAAGGAAGATGTCTACCTGACAAATAACCATGGGTCTTCCTTCATACAAATTTAAGGTTCAAGTTGTACCATTCATTTGGTGTCATTTCTTACCCGGGTCAAGAAATTAACATAAAATTAATCATCAGCTGGTGATTACTCTAGGGCATCTGGCAGAAGCAAATGTAGATCCCTTCTGGCAAGATACATTCTTAGCCCAGGTTGCCCAGGAATATCAGACATGTCTCATGGTCTAGAATTACTAAATATACAAGGAAATACTTTGCAGTGAATGAAAGGTGGCATACAACAAACAGCAGGATTATACAACCCTTCCCAAAGACTTTAGTTCATGGAAGCTAGAGACTCTAATAGATGTAAATACCAAATCAGATTATAAAATAAAGTAAAAAGGAAGAACAGCAAATGTGAAAAAAGAATAAAGGCCCTGCGCAGTGGCTCACGCCTGAAATCCCAGCATTTTGGGAGGCTGAGGTGGGTGGATCACCTGAGGTGAAGAGTTCGAGACCAGCCTGCCAACATGGTGAAACCCTGTCTCTACTAAAAATACAAAAAATTATCCTGGCATAGTGGCAGATGCCTGTAATCCCAGCTACCCGGGAGAAACTGAGTCAGGAGAATCGTTTGAACCCGGGAGGCGGAGGCTTCAGTGAGCCAAGATCACGCCACTGCAACAAGAGTGAAACTCCGTCTCAAAAAGAAAAGAATAAAATGCTGCCAGGCACAGTGGCTCACACTTCTAATCCCACTACTTTGGGAGGCCAAGCCAGGCAGATTACTTGAGCCCAGGAGTTCCAGACCAGCATGAGCAACATGGCGAGACCCTGTCTCTATAAAAAATACAAAAAATTAGCCAGGCAGACCTGGGAGGCTGAGGTGGGAGAATCACCTGAGCCCGGGAGGTTGAGGCTGCAGTGAGCCATGATCACGCCACTGCACTCCAGCCTGGGTGATAGAGTGAGACCCTGTCTCAAAAAGTAAAAGAGTAAAAAAGAATAAATGCTGTATTAAAAAAAAACAAAAAACAAAAAAAACAGGAAGATTTGAAAAATAGCTGAGTAGAACTAATAGAAATTAAAATTTTAATTAAAAGACACTCTCTACTTGGATTCAACAGTTAATTGGTAATAGCTGAAAAGAGAATTGGTGAGCTAGAAGAGATACCTGAGGAAATCCAGAATGTATCCAAAACAAAGGACAAAATGGAAATACGACAGAGTGATTAGAATTATAAATCTAACATTTGATGGATAAGAATTTCAGAATGATAAAGCAGATTTGTAGAGAGGCAATATTTGAAGAGTTGGTATCAGACTGGGAATTTTCCAGAATCCATAAAAGACATATAGATCCCAGATTTAAACAATAGAATGGGCTCCAAGCATGAAACATAGAAATATAGCCGGACGCTGTGGCTCACACCTGTAATCCCAGCACTTTGGGAGGCTTAGGCAGGCAGATCACTTGAGGTCACGAGTTCGAGACCAGTCTGGCCAACATGGTGAAACCCCATCTCTACTAAAAATACAAAAATTAGATGAGCCTGATGGCAGGCATCTGTAATTCCTGCTACTCGGGAGCCTGAGGCAGGAGAATGACTTGAACCCAGGAGGTGGAGGTTGTAGTGAGCCGAGATCATGCCACTGCACTGCAGCCTAGGTAACAGAGTGAGACTCTGTCTCAAAAAAATATGTATGTATGTGTATATATATGTATACACACACACACACACACACACACACACACCCAGACACATTCTGATACCAAAGACAGAGAAGCAACCAAAGGTTGCTCAAGATTAAGTGTTGGCCGGGCGCGGTGGCTCAAGCCTGTAATCCCAGTACTTTGGGAGGCCAAGACAGGTGGATCACGAGGTCAGGAGATCGAGACCATCCTGGCTAACACGGTGAAACCCCGTCTCTACTAAAAAAAAAAAATACAAAAAAACTAGCCGGGCGAGGTGGCGGGCGCCTGTAGTCCCAGCTACTTGGGAGGCTGAGGCAGGAGAATGGCGTAAACCCGGGATGCGGAGCTTGCAGTGAGCTGAGATCCGGCCACTGCACTCCAGCCCAGGTGACAGAGCAAGACTCTGTCTCAAAAAAAAAAAAAAAAGATTAAGTGTTTATAAAGGAACACCAGTTAGACTGACAGCGTATTCCTTAGTTGCAGCTACTGAGTTTAGAAGACAAAAGAATAATATATTCAGAGGACTGAAGAAAAAAACAACCAATAATTCAGTAATCCAAGAGAACAAAATATACTTTTCAACAAAAACAACAGCAGTTGTCTCCCCAGATTCTTGCTGTAGCCACGTGTCTATTGAGCATTTGCAGCGTGTAACTGGTAAAAGCAGACAGAACTGGTTTTTCTTTTTCTTACAGCTAGATGCTCTACAGTATAACCTGATTAATTGAAAATATTAAGATACAGGTTTGTGGTACCATCAAGCTCTATGAAATAGGTTCTGGCTTTTAATGATTTTACTTTGCAAAAAGCAGTAACAAACTAAAAGCTGTTCAAACCTAAGCATTCCAAGATTGTGATGATGGCAGATAAATTGATTAATAAGGTTTTGTATATTCAAAAGATTCCACTGCAGAACATAAATAGGATATCTTAACTTTCAAACCAATAAAAACCAGGAAGTGGGAAAAAAGTAAATAGAAACCATGGGAAAATGAAAGCCCAGAATAAAATGGCAGAAATCAATCAATTTAGAACAAATGTTAAGTGAACTAAACTTGCCAGTTAAAAGACTCAGATTGGATAAACATGTAGAATTTGCCTACATACTGTTTTAATGTTTTTAATTATTTTTCTTTATTTATTTTTTAGAGACAGGTCTCGCTGTGACACCCAACCTGGAGTGCAGTAACACACCATTATGGCTCTGCAGCCTCAGCCTCTGAGGCTTGAGTGATCCTTCCATTTCAGCCTCCCAAGTGGCTGGGACCACAGGTGCACGCCACCACTCCCAGCTAATACGTTTTTATATTTTGTAGAGACAAGGTCTCTATATTGTCCAGGCTGGTCTCAAACTCCTGGGCTCAAGCAGTCCTCCTGTCCTGGCCTCCCAAAGTGCTGGATTACAGATGTGAGCTACCACACTTGGCCCTGTATGCTGTTTTCAAGAAACTTTAAAAACCCTTAAGATCCTGGAAAGGTTGAAAGTAAGCAACAGAATGAGATTTATCAGGCAGCTATCAAGCAAAAAAGGCGGGTGTCTGTGTGAGTCATACATGGTAAACTGTAAAGCATCATTGGGGTAAAAGTTACCACATAATGATGAAAGGAATAAGTGACCTAGAAGATAAAATAATTTTGAATGATATATACTTAGTGTATGTCAGAATTGCAAATTGAATGTTAAAAATCCATAATTATAGTGACAGATTTTAATAAGCCACTTTAGTAATTGACAGATAAAGCAGACAATTTTTTTTTAAGAGATAAGGTCTTGCTTTATTGCCCAGGCTGGTCTCAACCTCCTGGCCACAAATGATCCTCCCACCTTGACCTCCCAAAGTGCTAGGATTACAGGTGTGAGCCACCACATCTGGCCAGAGACAATAAAGTTACTGGATAGTTGAACAATACAGTTAACAAACCTGATACGATGGACATATAAAAAACCCTGCTGGCCAGACGCAGTGGCTCACACCTATAATCCCAGTACTTTGGGAGTCCGAGGAGGGTGGATCACGAGGTCAGGAGTTCAAGACCAGCCTGGCCAAGATGGTGAAAACCTGTCTCTACTAAAAATACAAAAAAAAAAAAAAAATAGCCAGACGTGGTTGCGGGCACCTATAATCCCAGCTACTCAGGAGTCTGAGGCAGAGAATTTCTTAAACCTGGGAGGCAGAGGTTGCAGTTAGCCAAGATCACACTACTGCACTCCAGCCTGAGCAACAGAGCAAGACTCCGTCTCAAAAAAAAAAAAAAAAAAAAAAAAACCCTGCTACTCTCAGTGATGAAAATTTTGTCCAGTTCTGCTACTGACATTAACTGATGATAAAGTATGTCTGAGAAGAAAAAAGAAAAAAAAAATCCTACTTCTAGCAATTAGAGAATTTGCGTTTTTTTCAAGTGTATATTAGAGGTTTATAAAAATTGCCAAATATAGGCCATTCATCCAAAGAATTTAGGGAGGAAAATAGGGAAATCTGAGTAAAGTTGAAGGAAAATAAGGAGTAGTAATTAATTGCAAAAAGTAGAAATTTCAATAGAATAGAGCAGATCAACAAAACAAAAAATTCCACTATAACATGATTGAGCAACAATCATTAAAAAAACAAGGGGAGGTACAATATGCAGTATTAGAAATAAAAATATAAATATGTTCCAACTAAAGGCAGACAACACGCATTTTTAAAAACAAGCCACTGTGAAGAACTTTTGCCTATAAATTTAAAACTTAGATGGAAGACAGTTTCCTACGAAAACATAGTTTAACAAAGATTACTTAGGAATAAATAGATTTGAAAGGGCTCATAAATAAAATAATTGGGCCAATAGACTAAAAATCTCTCTCATCACTTCTAAAGAAAATGCTGAGAGGAATGTTCTATTCAGTAAATGGTACTAGGACTGTTAGTTCGCCATGTGGAGACCAGCCTCTGAAAAGGCAGCTACAGTGTTCGTACACATCTCGTCTAATCTTCAAGGGAAACTTGTCTCCAAAGTCCGCTCTTCTGTGATGAGGAAATCATGCTTCTATGATTCACTATTCCCTCAGCAAGGTAGTGAGCAACATACCTCCCTATTATACATACTTGCTATAAGCAACATACCTCACTATTAGGTTGGTCCAAAAGTAATTGTGGTTTTTGCAATTATAGTAATGTCAAGAACCACAAATATTTTACATCAACCCAATACATACCTGCTACAAGCAGCACACCTCACTGAGTAATACTTCTCTTAGAAGATGTTTTTCCTCAAGACCAGTATCAGAGGTGTTTTGATTTTCACTGTGGACACCTCTTAGGAATAAAGTAGTAATGGGGAATCTTTTTTGAATATCTATATGCTTACCTATCACTTAATTACAAAATGCCCCAAGATATTCTGTAAAGTGTGTTCTGAGGAATTTTTTAAGAATCTAAACCTAGCATGTGAATCAATAACAAAGTACAGTCATGAGTCACTAAACAACGGGAATATGTCCTAAGAGATGTCATTAGGCAGTTTTGTTGTATGAGCATCATAGACTGTACTTACACAAACATAAATGACATAGCTTACACCCCTAGAAGATATGGTATTGCTTTGAGGCTACAAACCTGTACGGCATGTTATTGTACTGAATGTGAGAGGCAGTTGTAGCACATTGGTAAGAATTCGTACATCTAAAAACATCTTAAGAGAAAACGTACAGTGAAAATGTGGTATTATAATCTTAAGAAACCACTGTTATGTATGCAGTCTGTCACTGACCAAAACAGCATTGGTGGCGCATGACTTGTAAAAGCAAACAGAACTGATTTTTCTCTTTCTTACAGCTAGACAGTCTACAGTATAACCTGGCTAATTGAAAGTATTAATAATATAGGTTTACAGTACCATCAAGCTCTATAAAATTGGTTCTGGCATTTAATGATTTTCTTTGGCAAAAACTATTTCAATATTGCATTTTAGGCCAGGCACAGTGGCTCATACCTATAATCCCAGCACTTTGGGAGGCTGAGCCGGGCGGATCACAAGGTCAGGAGTTTGAGACCAGCCTAACCAATAAGGTAAAACCCCATTGCTACTAAAAACACAAAAATTAGCCGGGCATGGTGGCACACGCCTCCAATTCCAGCTATTCAGGAGGCTGAGGCAGGAGAATCAGTTGAACCTGGGAGGCGGAGGTTGCAGTTAGCCAAGATCGCACCATTGTCCTCCAGCCTGGGCAACAGAGCAAGACTCCATATCAAAAAAAAAAAAAAAAAAATTGTATATATATACTCCATCTCAAAAAAAAAAAAAAAAAATATATATATATATATATAGCGTTTTACCTTGTTTTTAACCAAGGTGATTATTTAACTCAGATACATACCTTAATTCAGTGACATTTATTGAATATGTCATTTGCCAAGCACTTTACCAGCTGCTATATCATATAGATTAAAACTACTGTGCACTTTTAAAGAATTTTATTAATTTTTTTAGTCCTTAGGCTCTATTGTATTTTCTTAGAAAATTATAAGCTGAAGTTACTAAAGGACGTTAGAACTTTCTGTGTCAAAACTCTGCCTTCTTGGTAAGGGTCAAGATTCTTTTTTTTTTTTTTTTCTGAGACAGGGTCTCACTCTGTTGCCCAGGCTGTAGTGTTCAAACGATCCTCCTTCCTCAGCCCCTGCCCTGAGTAGCTAGGACTGTAGGTGTGAGCTACCACACCAGCTAAATATTTTTCTTTTAAATAGAGATAGGGTCTCTACAAATTTTTTATGGTGATAGGGTCTTGCTGTGTTGACCAACCTGGTCTCCAACTCCTGGCCTCAAGCGATCATCCCACCTCAGCCTCCCAAAGTGCTCGAATTACACTAGCCACTGCACCCAGCTGGGTCAGGATTCTTAATGAAATGTGCTACTACATTAAGCCCAAAGCTATGCACGTTTATTCTTAAAACAACCCCCTGTAGATTAATGATAAAAATTAATGATTTAAAGTCCGTGATTTGAGAGTTATTGGTTGTAAATTTGAATGACTGGGCTAGTAATAGTGACAATCTGATCTACCAGAGAGACAGTAAGGGTATGTGTATTTTTTCTTGGTCATTTTCAGCGGCAGTACTCATCCATTGTTTGGAAAGAGTATATAGTCTTGATTTTCTCTTCTCAGACCTTATTCTCACCATAGACTAGTGTGTAATGGTAGTTTTAACCAAAAACAATGATAATTTTACTTTATGTACATGTTAGATATGGCATCTCTTTACTGGAAGCTAGTCATTTATAAGGACAACTTTTTCATGTTTCCTCCACGTAACACCCTAAGGCATGTATCTCCCACTTAATGCCACTTTTTGTATTTTTTAATGTTTTCTGTAAAACCAAAAGCAGTTTTGGGAAAATGGACAAAGTCCTTTTCAGTTTTTCAAAAGAACACAGATATTTCCCGAATTTTATTTTACCTTGACAGGTTTAAACAATTACAAGTTTGTGGTTTGTATGAAACACTTTCAGAGTGATCCTATGTGAGTAAAATCTAATCTGAAATTTTCTTAAAAAGGTGTTAATGTCATATAGCTAGTAGTCTAGTATGTTGCTCTTTAGCCTGCTTAACCAAAAAAGACAGTTATCTCGTAAGTATAATTTAAAATGTCGACAATTATTGCTATTTAATATTTTTAAGAACTTACCTCCAAAAGCCAGAGAGAAGTACCCCTTCGTTTCTGCTTCACTTATCACTTTTCCTTTATATCGGGCATCAATCTCTTGATATATAGTGTTTTTAATTAAAATTAGATCACTAGAAAAAGTAGGAAGGTTCATTTCCATCGTGTTGAAAATGCCGCTGCCAAATGGAAAGTTTTAGTAAAAGAAATGCTGTAGCGTGTGCTTTTTTTGTCTCTCTGCTTGTCCTTTCTCAGTTCAAGGGCAAGACTCAAAACAGTAGAGATGGTAGGTGGCTGTTGGCATTTGGAGCAAATCTTCAGACTTTTAAAGCACAGTGCAAGAAATTTCCTTACAAGATAAGTTTATAATTTGTCCAGTCCAAAAATGTGAGTTCTCCCTCCAGACTGAAAGAGGAATTCATAAACAACAAGAAAATGTCCGTGGTTCATTCTTTGATATCTTTGAATTCAGTGCAGTTCTTCTTTCTTAGCTTGAAGAAAGGCAGTCTTCCACCATCAGCTGCGGCACTGCTGTGGTTGGTATGATTCTGTAATCAGTGAAGGAGAAAGGGTCTGTGGCAACTGCATTAGTCTGGCCTTCTGGACCAAGATAAGGAAAGAGCCTTGCTGTTGCCACATTTGCAGACTGAAGAGGTAAAAACACCACAAAAACACAAAGGGACTTAAGACTCAGTGGCTGAGTCTGACTCAGTGACACTGTTAGTTCACATGTTTTAAAAATACATATATTACTTTCTGGCTCATTGTAGGCGCTGCTTAGTATTCTGCTAGAGCATTTACCAGGTGCCTTCTTGGTAACTTCGTAAATCCATTGACCATTTCAGAATTTCCAAAGAAGATTCTTTTCATTATGATTCATTAATTACTGACTTTTCCCCCCTCAGGTAGTGTTGTTAGATAAAAGCACTTTTCATCTTTTTTTTTTTTTTTTTACTGTGGTGTTATCTTAATTGTAAAGATTGGTAAAGTTAACCATGCCTGTATCATTTATCTCTTTTAGATAATTATATTAAGTATTCAATACTTTGAATGTTACTTATTTTGAGAACTCACAAAGGAAATCATTTTTTGTACCTAAGTGACAGAAATATGTTAACTGTAATATGTAGGTTTTCACCTTCTGTTTACACACTGAAGTTATCTGTGTATGTAAAAATTGAAACAGAGTAACCACTAGTCTAAGGAAGAGGGAAGTTCCTTGGGAGTGTGCAGAATAAACCTTGAGACTGGGCCCTTCGGGTTCAGTGCCCTGGAGGATCCAGGCAGGTCTGAGTCACTTACAAAGTCACTGCTTCCAGGCATGCTCAGCTTTTGCTTTTCTTTTCTTTCTTTCTTTTTTTTTTTTCTGAGACAGAGTTTTGCTCTCGTCGCCCGGACTGGAGTACAGTGGCGCAATCTCAGCTCCCTGCAACCTCTGCCACCCAGGTTCAAGTGATTCTCCTTCCTCAGCCTCCTGAGCTGGGATTACAGGCACATGCCATCACGCCCGGCTAATTTTTGTATTTTCAGTAGAAACGGGGTTTCACTATGTTGGCCAGGCTCGTCTTGAACTCCTGACCTCAGGTGATCCACCCGCCTCGGCTTCTCAAAGTGCTGGGATTACAGGCATGAGCCACCATGCCCGGCCTTTGTTTGTTTGGTGTTTTTTTTTGTTTTTTGTTTTTGTTTTTGAGGTGGAATTTTGCTCTGTTGCCCAGGCTGGAGTGTGCTGGTACAGTCTCAGCTCACTGCGACCTCTGCCTCCCAGGCTCAAGTGATTCTTCTGCCTCAGCCTCCATGGTAGCTGGAATTACAGGCACATGCCACCATGCCTAACTACTTTTATTGTATTTTTAGTAGAGATGGGGTTTTACTATGTTGGCCAGGCTGGTCTTAAACTCCTGACCTCAAGTGATCTACCCGCCTCGGCCTCCCAAAGTGCTGAAATTACAAGCGTGAGCCACCACACCCAGCCAGCTTTTTCTTTTTAATAAAAGGAAAGCACAGGCTAAGCATTTGCTACCAACATTTAAAAATTACCATATTTTATACATCCATACCTGGATTGCTGATTTTTCTTGTAACAAAATGACATGTGTGGCCACACAGCACTTGGATTCCTGCAAGTACTACAGTCGGCCAGAGTTGTAGGTAAGACAGGTTCATCACTGATCCCACCACACTCTGAGGTCTCTTATAGTCCGTGAGTATTTGTGCTTACAACCCTGCTGTGGATATCGATTAGTAAATTGGTAGAAAAATGTGTAGGAGTGTAGAAGTAAGGGAAAGGAGAGAAAAGAAGTTTCCCCCCTGTTTTACATCCCGTCTGACCCATTTCCCAGATCCCTAACTGTAGATTTTTGGAAGCCTAGGAAATGGGAATTCAACTCCATGGAGGTCAAGGGCCATGCTTCCCCCTGCCTTTGTCTTTCCCTTATCATACATAAAAATGATATTTGTGTGGGATACTAGAGCGACTAGACTGCCAGTGCAGGGGTTGGACATGTCCAACATTTGGCAGAACCATAATCATTTATACCAGCATTCCCCCACCTTTTTGGCACCAGGGACCAGTTTTGTGGAAGACTGTTTTTCAATGGATGGGGATTGGGGAATTGTTTCAGGATGATTCAGACACATTACATTTATTGTGCACTTTATTTCTGTTAGTATTGCAATATATAATGAAATAATTATGCAACTCACCATCATGTAGAATCAGTGGGAGCCCTGAGCTTGTTTTCCTGCATCTAAACAGCGGTCCGATCCGGAGGTGATGGAAGACAATGACAGATCATCAGGCGTTAGATTCTCGTAAAGAGCCACAATCTAGATCCCTCACATACGCAGTTCACAGTAGGGCTGGAGCTCCTATGAGAATCTAATGCCGCAGCTGATCTGACAGGAGGCAGAGCTCGGGCAGTAATGCTCTGTTGTCTGCCACTTACCTCCTGCTGTGCAGCCTGGTTCCTAACAGACCACGGACCAGTACCAATCCGTGACCCTGAGGTTGGGGACCCCTGATTTACACCACACACTTTGGAAGCTGTACTTTAAGGAGTTGTGGGTACTGTGTGGCAATAGCGATGTAAATCCTAAAAGCAAAGGCAAAACCCTAGTGCAATTCACTGTTTTACTTAGGGTTGCCCATTGTTGAAGAATAAAGCTTTTGCAAGTGGGAGTAATTAGTTGTGATATTGTTGGGTTTATTTTCCTAATTCCTAAAGAAGTTCAATAGTCATTTCATGTGTCTGAATTCTATACTGAGATTATAATGTTAATGGGATAGTGGAAGAAGTATTTCGGGTTAATATATTCAGATTTGATTTAATTTAGACAGAGGCACCAAATTTTTAAATGATGAAGACCTTGAAGAGTAGCATTTTTAAATTACCTGTCCTGAGTCTTTTAATCATTGTTGAATATTCAATAAGTACATATTACAATTTAAATTTTAGAAGTTGGACTCTTTCTCTACCATATTAGTGTTCGGTGGTGGTCTGCAATGAGTGGGTTTTTTGGCCAAAAGGGTTAAGCTGCAAAGATAATTGAATCACATTTTCCAGCGTTACTTGCAGATATACAGCATCTCATCTACCTAAGTGTTTGTAACATGCCAAAATCTGTTATGATCTCACGTCACTCAGTCTTAGGCTCCATATCCTTTTTCGTGTGTGTTTTCTGCTCCTCTGTCTTGGAGCCTTTCTCCCCTTCTCTCTCTTTCCTAACCCTTTGATGTTCCTGGAGAGCCTCCATGCTTATTCTTGTCTTAAAGGAAATGATCTGCCAAGGGAGAGGTATTTGCTTTTTTACTTGCCAGGGCTGACTTTTGTTTATATACCTATTCCATTTTTATATATAAAAAGTGTATTTGTCTATACCCAAAGCCCGTTTTCTTGTTTTTGTTTCCTGGTGTAAGAGATCTTTGTCATTATAATCTTTAGAAATTGTATAACTTTTCTTCTCCTTATTTATTTTCTCAAGCACAGAGTTTCAGGAAAAAGAAATTTTATAACTCTTAACATCACCACCAAAAAGCTTTTTATCAAACCCCCTTTTTGCTTCGCACCATACTGAGAAAATCTCCAGCCTCCTCAGATCCTTTTGGAAAGTAGGTTAGATCTAAATAATGAATCACAAAGACAACATATGTATGAGAGTGATTCCCAGCTCTGTTTTTGTGACATTTCACAGCATCTCTAGAAGTCTCAAGGGAT
Source organism: Theropithecus gelada (assembly GCF_003255815.1). NCBI lineage: Eukaryota > Metazoa > Chordata > Mammalia > Primates > Cercopithecidae > Theropithecus > Theropithecus gelada. The sequence continues at coordinate 86,785,929 of NC_037669.1, forward strand.
TTTACAAAGATACCAAATTAATTTGACTTTTCTTGATCTTGTGTGAGCCATGTACCTCTCTCAAGATGAGAAACAGTGAAATATTATATGAAATCATAATAGGTTGCTATATCTTTAAACGGGTCTAAGGAAATAGAAAACTTACTCAAAACTCCATTTATTAAAATTTCTCAATACAAAATAGTTCAATTACCTTTAGTTTTTGTAATAAGTTTTTTTGTTTGTTTGTTTTTTACATTTTCGTAAGAATGGGGCCTTCATTTGAAAAGCAAAGGAAACGTTTAATGTTCAGTATTCTTAGATGGATCTTGATATTTTTTGTGGAAGGCAATGAAATGTTCTATCCACACCTCCTAACTTTTTCTTCTTTTTTCTTTTTTTTTAATTAAAAAAAATGTTTTAAATAAACAAGGTCCCACTGTGTTACCCAGGCTGGTCTTGAACTGCTAGGCTCAAGTGAACCTCCCGCCTCAGCCTCCCAGAGTGTTGGGATTAGAGATGTGAGCCACCGCACCCAGCCAACTTTTCAATGTCTTGTCTATCTTATGCAACATGACTGACTTAGGATAGCTGTTAGCAGTCACAGTGTGTGGTAGGTATCCATTAAGTAAGTAGTTTCTTTCATCTTGAGAAAGGCCATTTATAAAACAGTGTGCCATCATTTGCCATAGCAAAAGGCAATACTGTGTTGCCAAAAGCCTAAATTCTCTGTGGCATAGTTAATCAGAGAAATTTATTTCAGCAAGTGAATTGTTGGCAGAATGTGTTGGGCCTTAGAGTGTAAGTTCTCTTGAGGGAAGAATGTTTAACTTTGGTTTGAAGAGGAGGTCCTCTGCAGTTTTAGCTATCTGGTGAACTTGTCTGTCTTTCCTCATGAGTGATAGTGACAGGCTCCGTGGCAGCTCCCTGGGCTTTCTTGCCAGTTGCATGCACTGACGGTTTGATATGTTGGCAGACAGAGCTGATTCTTGGATGCGTGTCTGAACCTCTACAGGTCTGCTTTTGGCAGAATCGAGTGTGACTCTTATCCCTTACCCATTAAGCTATCATTATGGCTTTCTTATCTTTATTTCTTCTGCAAACATGCCTTTGAAAGTGTTTGGCTCTTTTTAGGCAGTTTGATAATATACAAAAGCAGAAGGCATGTGCTTATTTCTAAATTATATTGTATTTCTTCAAAGGAAAAGGGGGGCATCTTAAATGAAGGATTTTCAAAATAAGTTGACAGCTTTGATGGACTTATTGTGATTATTGATAAGTAGTTCTTTCTAAGAGTTAAATTTAGAAGCCCATGTGAAAACACACTTAATTGCTTCTGTTTAGCACAGAAAAAATTGTGTGTTCCTCTCTAAGCCTGATGTGTTGCATATCATAAACTTTTTTTTTTTTTTTGATATGGAGTCTTGTTCTGTCACCCATACTGGAGTGCAGTGGCGCAATCTCGGCTCACTGCAGCCTCCACCTCCTGGGTTTAAGCAATTCTCCTTCCTTAGCCTCCTGAGTAGCTGGGATTATAGACATGCATCACCACGCCCAGCTACTTTTTGTATTTTTAGTGGAGACAGAGTTTCACCATGTTGGCCAGGCTGGTCTCGAACTCCTCACCTCAGATGATCCACGCACCCCAGCCTCCCAAAGTTCTGGGATTACAGGCGTGAGCCACTGCACACGGCCACATGTCATAAATTTTTCTTATCACTGTGTATTGTTTTAGTATGTCCAGATTAATATAGCTTATTGGAGGAAAACAAATTTTTGTATTTGGACTTCGGTGTTTGGGTTGTTCATTAGCCAAGCTTGGAAGAGGCATATTTCAAGAAAGGTGGTCATGTGTAATTGCCATATATGGAGTCTTTTTAAAGCCCTGATCTGATTTACTGTAGTTGGAGCAAGCCTTAGCAGCTAAGATCATAACCAAGACCCTGCAGTAGATCATGCTTATTAATTATCTCTGTAACAAGGCTGCTTCTGTGCTCCTTCCATTGAGATGTTAAAGCTGAGTGAATTTATTGACTTACCGTCATGTAAAACATTCCAAAATTACTTGTTATTCGTTGGAGTTTGATTCTGTTTGGAGCACTCACAGTGCTTTGACATTCTGTGAACAAAAGAGGCACTGTGAAAATGGATTCCAAACATGGGAAACTCTTCCCAGCTGGTTGAAGGCTCAGAGACTAGCAAGCCTGGACTTCCTTCAGGTAGTGCGGCCACCTGTGGGACACATGGCCATACACAGGCTCCATAGATTAGAGCAGTTTTGGTGTAATTAGAGGTTTTTCCCTGCCTGAGAAGCCCTTTGTAAACAGGGTAGGATTTTTTCTTGTTCATGATCTTCAATCATTAAAATGAAGCCGTTCACTCGCTCTGTGTATCAATCATGTTTTAATTAACTCTGCAATAACAGTAGACTCAAAATTATATTTCTATTGAGAAGGGAACTTTTATATACATAATTATATACATAATTACATTATATACTTAGTTATATATAACATATATATATAAATTTTTTTTTTTTTTTTTTTGAGACAAAGTTTCACTCTTGTTGCCCGGGCTGGAGTACAATGGCACCATCTCGGCTCACTGCAGCCTCCACCTCCCGGTTCAAGAGAGTCTCCTGCCTCAACCTCCCGAGTAGCTGGAATTACAGGCATCCACCACAATGCCTGGCTAATTCTTTGTATTTTTAGTAGAGACAGGTTTCACCATGTTGGCCAGGGTGGTCTCGAACTCCTGACTTCAGGTGATCCACTCGCCTTGGCCTTCCAGGGTGCTGGGATTGCAGGCATGAGCCACTGCGCCCAGCCGAGAAGGAAACTTTTAAAGTTGTCATGAAGTCTTTTGTGGAATAATGGCCTTAATTTAGGGTGAAACAAATAATTGACCATTAAAATAACTTTTAATAGCAGTGGTTTTCTAAATCGATACATACTGATAATATAAAATTCAAATAATTTTTTTTTTTTTTTTTTTTTTGAGACGGAGTCTCTCTGTCGCCCAGGCTGGAGTGCAGTGGCGCGATCTCAGCTCACTGGAAGCTCCGCCTCCCGGGTTCCCGCCATTCTCCTGCCTCAGCCTCCCGAGTAGCTGGGACTACAGGCGCCTGCCACCTCGCCCGGCTAGTTTTTTGTATTTTTTAGTAGAGACGAGGTTTCACCGTGTTAGCCAGGATGGTCTCGATCTCCTGACCTTGTGATCCACCCGTCTCGGCCTCCCAAAGTGCTGGGATTACAGGCTTGAGCCACCGCGCCCGGCTAAATAATAGTTATAAAAATGATTTTTTGATTTATTTAAAATCTCTTGTGCTAGCACTTCTATTTCCTATATTCTATAGCACCCTCTTAATGTACCTTTTAATTTAATTATGTATTCTTTTATGTGTCACTTTAATCATCAAGCATAACTAAGCTCACTAACTTTGTTTCTATAAAAAAATGTAATGTTATTTCAATGCAATGAGATGTAAGCAATGAAAATGTAGTAACAGGCCGGGCGCGGTGGCTCAAGCCTGTAATCCCAGCACTTTGGGAGGCCGAGGCGGGTGGATCACGAGGTCAGGAGATCGAGACCATCCTGGCTAACATGGTGAAACCCCGTCTCTACTAAAAATACAAAAAAAAACTAGCCGGGCGTGGTGGCGGGCGCCTGTAGTCCCAGCTACTCGGAGGCTGAGGCGGGAGAATGGCGTGAACCCGGGAGGCGGAGCTTGCAGTGAGCCGAGATCGCGCCACTGCACTCCAGCCTGGGCGACACAGCGAGACTCCGTCTCAAAAAAAAAAAAAAGAAAAGAAAATGTAGTAACAAGATAACTGGTCTAGGAGTGAGAAGACACAAGTTTGTTTTTTGGGTTTGTTTGTTTTGAGACAGAGTTTCGCTCTTGTTGCCCAGGCTGGAGTGCAGTGGTGCAATCTCGATTCACTGCAGCCTCTGCCTCCCGGGTTCAAGCAATTCTCCTGTCTCCGCTTCCCAAGTAGCTGGGATTACAGGCATGTGCCACCATGCCCGGCTAATTTTGTATTTTTAGTAGAGACGGAGTTTCACCGTGTTGGCCAGCTGGTCTCGAACTCCGGACCTCAGGTGATTTGCCCGTCTTGGCCTCCCAAAGTGCTGGGATTATAGGCGTGAGCCACCACGCCTGGCCTGACCCAAGTTTTACTTATAGCTCTGAGACTGACTTTTTTCTCTCATTTGTTAATAAGTTACTTAGTCTCTCCGTTAACCTGTATTCCCATCCATAAAAATGCAAAATGAAACTTCCAATTAAACTGAGTAGCATAGACTTCTCTCTGCCTGCCACTTACAACTATAAAACCTGGAAATGACACAACAGACAATCTGGAGAACCATGAAAGGTAGAAGGAGGACGATCTGGTCAGGAACCCAGAACTGGCGGAACAGCAGCAGCAAAGTGTCTTACAAACCCCTACCCAACATAAGAAGGGGGCCTGGGCCTGGTGTTTCTTAACCTTCAACCTAGCGACAGAAGGTGGCCCAGGTAGGCTCATTCCTCTCCTAGACTGAACGAGAGTCCTGCTGGCAATACTAGGCCAGCCCAGCAAGACTGGCAAGGATTGGAAGCCCCACTAATGATAATTGGCCACCAGGGGACTTCTGCGTCTCCCTTCCATGAAGGCAGTGGAGCAGGAAAAGCAAAGAGGATCTCATTACAACCAGCTTGAAATGGACAGCAGTCTTCTATGACTTCTGTGGTTTCATTTATATAATGTAATACTCTTGAAATTACAACATTGTAGAAATAGAGAACAGGTTCCTATTTGCCAAGAGTCAGGGACAGGAGAGGGGCCAGAGCAAGGTGGATGTGGGCTCTAAAAGGGCACCAGGGATCCTGGTGGCCATGGAAATTTCTGTATCTGGACTGATGTCAGTATCCTGGCTGTGACAGTATACACATAGTTTTGTAAAATGTTACCATTGGAGGAAACAATTGAGATCTGTCTGTTCTTTACAATTGCATGTGAAGGTACAATTATTTCAAAATAAAAAGTTGTAATGTTTCTTTAAAAAAGGCATAATGATACCTGCCATTTCTGTGCTAGGGAATCATTGTAAGTATTTAAGGAGGTGCAAAGTGTGCTGAGCTGTGAGTGTCATCATATGGGCACACATGGTAGCAATGGGTCTTATCCATCCATGTGTCTGTTTCAGCATGTATGTTCAGTATTTCTACTCTACCTTATCCAAAGAGCATTTATAGTAGCTTTTATATATTATAATCTTTAATAAAGTTCATTTATCTTGCAGTAAATTTTTTTAGGGCTTTCTTTGAACTGAGCACCATATTGGAAATAAAAAGAATGGGATAAGAAGTGCCATAGACTGAGCTCAGTCCATTTCACATGTAAACAGTCAGTCATAGGATGGATATAGAGCTGGCATTTGTTTTGAAAGCTTTTTATTGTAACAATTTTAATATCTTTTTTTTTTTTTTTTTAATGGAGTCTCACTCTTGCCCAGGCTGGAGTACAGTGGCGTGATCTCGGCTCACTGCAACCTCTGCCTCCCAGGCCCAAGCGATTCTCCTGCCTCAGTCTCCCGAGTAGCTGGGATTACAGGCACTAATTTTTGTATTTTTAGTAGAAATGGGTTTCATCATGTTGGCCAGGCTGGTCTTGAACTCCTGATCTCAAGTGATCCGCCCACCTCGGCCTCCCAAAGTATTGGGATTACAGGTGTGAACCACTGCGCCTGGCAACAATTTTAATATCAATTTAGAATGCATCTTAGAATCAATATGATTCTTAGTTTAATTGGAAGCCTTTTTCTTCAAAGCTTGATAGTACATAACTAATGGTTGCATCTTACATTTTGTAACGTCTTAGGTTCACTGAGATCTGGTGATAATGTCTAAAACTATTTTGTGTAATTTTTATCTGAATGTTTTACCTGTCCTGATTTTATTAAACAGCATTTAGGGAGGAAATACTTGTTTTCTTTAGATTGACTATTAACAATTTGAGGGTCTGACGGTACATTTAGTGACATTCCATGTTGATAATATATTATTTACATATACCCAAATATTGAAACCTCATTTCCTCTTATCTTTTTTTCCCTTTGTTTTTCAAGTGTCGATATATAGTATCTGGTTTTATGACAAGAATGACTGTCACCGCATAGCAAAACTCATGGCTGAGTAAGTATATTACTCCATAAATTTAACTGATGGTGTGTGAGAAATGAAGAATAATCCCCTTCCACTTCTCTTTGTAAGTCTACCAACTCATGTATTTCCCCAATTTCTTTTTACTGCAAAAAACTTGGAAAAGGCCAAAAAGCTTTAAAATATATATAATTATTATCTTACTCCTCCCAGTGTGCATTTCAGTTTCCTTCCAGTCTTCTTTATGTATATTTTAAGTAGATATGTGTGATTGTTTTTTACAAAAGTAGGATCATACTGTATATACTGCTTTTCATATGAACAGCATTTTTCCAAGGCATTAGATCTTTCTGTGGTATTTGTGACAGCTGCATTGTATCCAGCTGTATAGACAGATCATGATTTAACCAGAACCTTACTGTTGGACCTGTAGGTTAGGGCTGCCAAACTGCCTGGCTCCAGAGGATATCTGCATCAGGTGTACAGCCTAACCATATACAGTGGCTCTGATTTAGGTTCTGTCCGGATTTCCACTGTAACAAGTGATACCATATGTGATAGCCTGATAGAGAGCTCTCACACACGTCTGTGTTTAGTTCTTTTAAGTGAACTTGTGTTTGACACAGACTCTAGGCTTAGCAGGCCCCAATCCACTCATGGGTTGTGTTCCAGAAGGTATTTTGTAACTCAGAACCTTGAAGTTTAGAAAATTATTTTCCTTGAGTTAATGTTCTAAAGGACAGTTCATTGTCCTCTCTCAGGCTAGCCTGTAGAAGCCAGCCCTTGTGTGACCTGTCCATATTGCTGGACTGCCATTCTGGATTCTGAAAGCCCACGACATGGGGCTGCAGGGGACCGAGGGACTACAGAGCTCTGGGCAAAATACTATAATAGGTAGACAGTGTGTTCTGGTGCACTTCTGCTTTTTTTCAGTTTTTGCCTGAATCTTCTCAGAAATGTGAATCTCTCTCCCTGCTCCGCCATCCCCATCTGTCAAATTAAAATTCCCTTTGCTCTCTTGCAGTTTTCAATCTACATGTTTTAAAGAAAATAATCTTAAATTTTTTAGCAGTCTAATCTTATTTTATTTTTGTTTTATTTTACTTTATTTGGTTTTTTTTTAGACAGAGTCTCGCTTTGTCATGCAGGCTGGAGTGCAGTGGCGCAGTCACAGCTCAGTGCAGCCTCAAACTCCTGGGCTCAAGTGATCATTCCATCTCAGCCTCCCAAGTAGCTGGGACTACAGGCATGCACCACCACTATCAGCTAATTTTTTGGGATGTGGGTAGAGACAGGGTCTCACTATGTTGCCCAAACTGGTCTTAAAGTCCTAGGCTCAAGCAATCCTCCAAAGTACTGGGATTATAGGCATGAGCCACCGTGCCAAGCTAACAGCCTAGTTTTAAACTCATGAAAGTATATATAAGTAATTAACCCAGAATCTCAGTTCAGGGTATATTTACATTGTAAAGAAGGCAGACATAGCTAAGGCCAGGTTATGATCTAAGACTACCAACATGTCCTGATCGGAAGTTATCAGCCCCGTGCTTTGTTGCCTGTTCTGGCTGTGAGCTTGCAGGGCAGGCCCGTGTTTATTACTTTTGTACACCCCGAGGGCATCGTTCTGTATGAACTTGTAGTCACTTATACTTGAAAAAATGTTGGCTCCCTAGAACGACACTTTGTTTTTAGAACACTTTTAAAAAAGATAAAACTGTTTTTCGTTTTTTAATTTAATTTTTTTTTCTTTCGAGATGGGATGTTGCCATATTGCCCAGGCTAGTCTCAAACTCCTGGGCTTAAGGGATCCTCCTGCCTCAGCCTCCCAAGTAATTGAGACTGTAGGCACAAGCCACCATACCCAGCTAAAACCATTTTTCAACAAAGCCATTATTTGATGATCACTTGTTTTAGCTTTGAAAGTGACAGCAAAGGCAGCTTACTTGTGGTTACTTAGAAGACACAGGGTTGGCCGGGTGCTGTGGCTCACGCCTAGCACTTTGGTAGGCTGAGGCAGGCGGATCACCTGAGGTCGGGAGTTCGAAACCAGCCTGACCAACATGGAGAAACCCCATCTCTACTAAAAACACAAAATTAGCCGGGTGTGGCGGTGCGTGCCCGTAATCCCAGCTACTCGGGAGGCTGAGGCAGGAGACTCACTTGACCCCAGGAGGTGGAGGTTGCGGTGAGCCAAGATCACACCATTGCACTCCAGCCTGGGCAACAAGAGTGAAACTTTGTCTCAAAAAAACAAAAACAGCAACAACAGCAGCAAAAGAAGACACAACATTGTTGATTCATGGTTATCCAGAAATCCAGAATTTTTTCTAAACTTTGGAATATATTAACATATAAACACTTTCTCCTACAGAATGAGCATTTGGGCCCTGAGTGAAACGATCTGGTTCTTTTAGCTCTAACAACTATTGAAAGAAAACCATTTATCTATCAGGGCAAGTGTTACCCCTAATGCAAGATTTCAAATGGTAAATGAAGCTGAAGACTGAAGGCCTTTCTAAAAATATTTTATTGAACCCAGAAATAGGATGAGGAGTAGAAATGGGAAGCTGGAAGGGAAAAGAAGAGCATTGGGGCTTCTTTCACCAGAAATGTCCGAAAAGGGACAATTGCTTAGATTTTCAGCTTGTTTGACTAGAATCAGGTGTGTTATTAAAAGTGCTTTGAGCCTGGGCACAGTGGCTCGTGCCTGTAGTCCCAGCACTTTGGGAGGTCAAGGCAGGGAGGATTGCTTGAGGCCAGGAGTTTAAGACCATCCTGGCCTGAGAATAGCAAGACTCATCTCTGTTTAATAATTTTAAAAAAAAAAGGAAGAAGAAAAGAAAGTGATTAGAGAGGCCAGGCGCAGTGGTATGTACTTGTCATTTCAGCTATGATACTTATGAGGCTCAGGTGGGCAGATCACTTGGGCCCCAGGAGTTCAAGATCAACCTGGGCAACATAGTGAGATCCCATCTCAAAAAAAAAAAAAAAAATAGTGATTTGAGAATACCATGGTGAAACTGTTGATAATGAGTTTTAAGTGTCTGGCCTATTTATGGCTGAAGAGAATACTGTATGTTACCCTTAACTTTGTGATAAATGCCTTTCTGGTCACTAAAACTAAAGAAGACTATCTGTCTTTGTTCTAAATCTGCCTGCATAAGCCTGTTTGTTACATGTTTTATTGTCATTTGCTACATATTTGACAACAAAATACTAGTACAGTTCTTGTTAGTATATTGTACATATAAATAAATGTGTCCATCAGTGCCCATTCTTTTAAATACAATTCTTCCCATCACTGTTTGACAACCACAATATAATAAAGATCCTCCAAGTAAAAAACTGATTTACTCCAAACAATGTTTATAAAAATGAGAAACTATGTAGGAAAATGAGTGAACTTCTAGACCTATATCATCTAAATTTGGATATTCTCTGGTCAGTGGTGGCAGAGTTGAAAACCCACTAAACTTAGAAGAAGTTGACTCTCCTAAAGAGGAAATCCAGTCTGCTAGAAACTCTTTTTTTTTTTTTAAGACAGAGACTTGCTCTGTCACCCAGGAGTGCAGTGGCGTAATCTCGGTTCACTGCAGCCTCCACCCCACTGGGTTCAAGCAGTTCTCCTGCCTCAGCCTCCGGAGTAGCTGGGATTATGAGCGCCTGCCACCACGCCCAGCTAAGTTTTGTGTTTTTAGTAGAGATGGGGTTTCAACATCTTGGCCTGGCTGACCTTGAACTCCTGACCTCATGAGCTACCCACCTCGGCCTCCCAAAGTGCTGGGATTACAGGCATGAGCCACCACACCCGGCCTCAGAAACTCTTTTTAACAATAAAATGTTGTTTGAATGTTTGGCCACATAGACTATGTAAACTTTGGAGAACTCATGGAAGTAAGCTTTATTCCTGATCTTACAGACATCTTAGGGATAGGTTTTGGTGTTTGAAAGGAAAGGAGAACGGCATGGGTGCTATTCATAAAGTTTGGTTAGAAGAGGCCTTAGAGTCCAAGCCTCATTTATGTGAGAGTCCCTTCCATACCACCCCTGACGGCTTCTGCTTTCAGCAGTGGTGAGCTTTATAAAATTACCTGTTCTGCCGGGCGCGGTGGCTCAAGCCTGTAATCCCAGCACTTTGGGAGGCCGAGACGGGCGGATCACGAGGTCAGGAGATCGAGACCATCCTGGCTAACACAGTGAAACCCCGTCTCTACTAAAAAATACAAAAAACTAGCCGGGCAAGGTGGCGGGCGCCTGTAGTCCCAGCTACTCCGGAGGCTGAGGCAGGAGAATGGCGTGAACCCGGGAGGCGGAGCTTGCAGTGAGCTGAGATCCGGCCACTGCACTCCAGCCTGGGTGACAGAGCGAGACTCCGTCTCAAAAAAATAAATAATAAAAAAATAAAAAATAAAAAATAAAATTACCTGTTCTGGCTGGGCACAGTGGCTCATGCCTGTAATCCCAGCACTTTGGGAGGCTGAGGTGGTCAGATCACTTGAGATCAGGAGTTCAAGACCAGCCTGGTCAACATGGCGAAACCCTACCTTTACTAAAAACACAAAAATTAGCCGGGCATGGTAGTGCACACCTGTAATCCCAGCTACTAGGGAGGCTTTGGCATGAGAAAAGAAAAGAAATATTCTTCTTTTAAACCAAAATAATCACAGAATCACAGATCCTAGTCTGGGTCAGGGAAAAGTTAAATACTAGCATGGCCAAGTCAGGCAACATGTCAGGAGGTAGGTGGAAAACAGGCTGTGTGACAGATCCTTTATGAAGGTGGATTCGGGCTGATGTGACCTATATCTGAGCATTAAATAAACAGTTCATATTTGGTCTTATTCTTATATCCCATACCAGTCTTTCAGTCTACCATGAAATTCATGATTCTACATTTGTTTTAGAAGTAATAGTCTTATGAAGAGCTATAAAAATCTAGATGGAGAAACTATCTAGATAAGGTAACTAACCTTAAAGCCACATTTTCCAAACAGGAATTCTGCCTCAGAGGAAAATTCTATAATCAAATAAAATTTGAGAATATCTATAGGCCTGCCCTTCTTGGAGAATCACAATAAATTTTTGCATGCTTAAAAATCAGCTGGCCAGGTGTGGTGGCTCATGTCTGTAATCCCAGCACTTTGGGAGGCTGAGGTGGGAGGATTGCTTGAGGCCAGGAGTTTGAGACCAGCCTGGGCAACATGATGAGACCTTGTCTGTACAATAAAAAAAATAAGTAAAACAAACAAATTCAGTGGGTGGGTTGTGGTAGTTCATGCCTTTAATCTCAGTATTTTGGGAGGCTGAGGCAGGAAGATCACTTGAGACTAGGAGTTTTGAGACCAGCCTGGGCAACATATCAAACCCCATCTCTACAAAAATAATAATAAAACTCAAAGATTCTGTTTTTTCTTTTTTTTTAAGTCGATTTAACATTGTTTAACCCAGTATTTTTAAATAAAAAGCCATCTGTGTCCACCTTTTCCCCACACTGCAATGAGAGCTCCTGTGCAGGCTGGGTTTTTTGGTTTTTAAAACAGGATTTCACTGTGTTGCCCAGGCTGGTCTCAAACTCCTGGGCTCAAGTGATCTTCCTGCCTCGGCCTCGCAAAGTGCTAGGATAATAGGCATGAGCACTGTGCCTGGCCTAAATTAATCTTAGAAAAAAAAAAAGTTGCTTTATTAAAATTTATTATTCAAGCTTGAAAGCTTGAAGAAAAATATACGAAATAATAAAATATGTATGTGCTTACCACCCAGCTTTCAGTTCCTAATATTTTGCTGTAATTGTTTCAGATCTTTCTATACAAGGGAGAAGGGGGTGTTCTTAAAAACTGAAAACCCACTTCGTGTGTGTTTTGTTTGTTTGTTTGTTTGTTTGTTTTGGAGTCAGGGTCTCCCTCTGTCACCCAGGCTGGAGTGCAGTGGCGTGATCTCAGCTCATCGCAACCTCTACCTCCCAGACTCAAGCAGTCCTCCCACTTCAGTCTCCCAAATAGCTGGAGCTACAGGCGTGTACCACTACGCCCAGCTAATTTTTGTATTTTTTTTGTAGAGACGGGGTTTTGCCAAGTTGCCCAGGCTAAGTTGGTGGTTTTTTAAAGGGAGAATAAGGGAAACCTTTTATTTGCTTATAGTGTTATCATTAACTTTTAAGGATTCACCAGGACCTCTATTTTCAAGAAATGACTTTGTCCTTACTAGCCCAGTGTCAATCCAAACTTTCCACAGAGGATTTGTTAACTATGCGGCCTTCCTGTGTCTTGGTGGCATTGTCCATTTTCAGATTTACTTTAGCAATTAGTGTGATTTTGAAATACTTCAAGGGAAAAAGGGAGATACCTTAGTGGAGTTTTTAATGCATCTCTGCCAACTCTAGGAGGGAATTCTGTATTTTTATCCTTCTGAAGGGTAAATATTGGCACTGTTAATGAGACGGTGAAATGGTAAGTCATATATTCCTGAAATGAGGTAACTGAGGTTCTGTGTTATATATTGCAAGAATAATGTCATTGGCTGGGCGCAGTGGCTCATGACTATAATCCCAGCACTTGGGGAGGCCGAGGGCAGATCATGAGGTCAGGAGATCGAGACCATCCTGGCTAACACAGTGAAACCCTGTCTCTACTAAAAACAAAAAATTAGCCGGGCGTGGTGGCGGGTACCTATAGTCCCAGCTACTTGGGAGGCTGAAGCAGGGGAATGGCGTGAAGCCAGGAGGCAGAGTTTGCAGTGAGCCAAGATTGCGCCACTGCACTCCAGCCTGGGCAACAGTGCGAGACTCCATCTCAAAAAAATAAAAAGAATAATGTCATCATGTGACACTCTTAGTGTGTCCTTGGAAGATGAACACCAAAAGAAACCTTGGGTCAGATTTTGTTTTAAGAGGCCTTTCTAAAACCTTGTTCTTCTCCTCTAGTGTGGTAGAAGAGGAGACACGGCGATCCCAGCAAGCTGCGCGGGATAAACAGAGTCCCAGCCAAGCCAATGGCTGCAGCGACCACAGGCCCATCGACATCCTGGAAATGCTGAGCAGAGCCAAGGATGAGTATGAGAGGGTAAGGCTCTCTGGGTACTTGGGTGCTGACCAAGAAAGACCAAAAGGAGAGGAGAAGGTCTGCAGGAGACTATTTTACTAGGGAAGCTGGACTCCAGGACCAGCAGAAATATAAGTTCAAAAAGAAAGCATGTTAGCATGCTCCTGTAACCAGTCCCAGCTACTTGGCAGGCTGAGGAAGGAAGATCACTTGACCCCAGGAGTCAGAGGCTGCAGTGAGCTGTGGTTGTGCCACTGCACTCCAGTCTGGGCAACAGTGAGACCCTGGGCAAAAGTCTGTCTCTTTTTAAAGGTGTGTCTTACAATTTTAAATCTAAAACATAAGGAAAGAACTCGCTTACCCCAGAGTACTTGTTTTTGGCAGGAAAATTTACAATGCTTTTTTCTACTCCTATAAGATTACTATGGGAGAAGATGGTCTTGGAGTGCAGAAGTTAGCTCGCAGCAGCTAGTTCTGGTAAAGCTTCGTGCCTCTTCTTTACCACTGCAGTTTCTGTTAGGATCCTCAGTGGTCCTAGGAATTTGTGTAGGCTTTGAAAAGTATTCTGATAGTTTGTACCACATAATACTAAAAAGTATGCTCATGGTCTGTAATTGGTGGTAGATGCACAACCTTCATTAAGCTTCATTCGGGTAAAATTTTACCCGAATGAGAGGCTTTTCTGAAATTCACTGTTTTCTTTCTCTTCCATTTTGCATTTTAGTTTATAAATTAGCTGATAAAATTTTCTCCCAAAAGTTGAATAAAATGGCAGTTTTGGTACATTAGTTAATTTATTCAATACCTGCTTATGAACCATCTACTGTGTGCAAGCAGTGGGCATTTCATGGTTATAAAACTCTCCTGGAATTTTACTTGGCACCTCAAAGCCCCCACGCTTCACTGGAGTGAGACAAGCTCTCTACTGCTGAACTTTCTTTTAGCGGAATTATACTGTCACCTTACTCTTCACTAAATATTGAATTAAGTGCTTTCCTTTCATGCCTGTTTCATCCTTACCAGAACTTCAAGGAACAAAATGTGAAAAAGCACTGTTTCCCATACAGTTCTGCTATAATACTAGCTACTAAATTATTAATCGATGATCTTGAAAAAAGCTTCAAATTGGCAAAACGAGTTAAGGTACTGTTGAAAAGACAAAACTAGAGTGAGAGAGAATAGACCTAGTTGCCAGGAGTGGAAGGAGGGCATGACTGCAATAGGACAGCACAAGGGAATTTTTTTTGGATGATTGGAACTGTTTTGTATCCTCATTATGCCCATAGGAACAGAAATAGAACGGTACACACCTTAAAAATTAATTTCACCACATGTTAGCTTTTACTTAAAATTAAAATCAGGCCGGGCACAGTGAGTCACGCCCCCCATAATCCCAGCACTTTGGGAGGCCGAGGTGGATAGATCACAAGGTCAGGAGTTTGAGACTAGCCTGGCCAACATGGTGAAACCCTGTCTCTACTAAAAATACAAAAAAAAAAAAAAAAAAAAAACAGCTGGGCGTGGTGGCTCACACCTGTAATCCCAGCTACTTGGGAGGCTGAGGCAGGAGAATTGCTTGAACCCAGGAGGCAGAGGTTGTAGCGAGCCAGGATCACGCCATTGCAGTCCAGCCTGGGCAACAGAGCAAGACTCCGTCTCGGAGAAACAAATAAAGATTAAAAGAATATATGATAAAGTAATACCATTATCTTTTTCTTTAAAAGGTGATAAAAATAATAGTTGTGGCCAACACTGTTGTCTCAAATTAGGTGCTCATTGTTCTAGAAATTGTATTGCATGTTATTTACATTGGAGTACAGAGCAAACATTTTGAGGTTGGTTTTTCTTCTTTTTAAAAAGTATCATTTCTGATAACGTCAAATACTGTTTTGTGAGCCAAATAATAGCAGTTTTTTTTCACATGATGTATTTTTTTCTTTTAACTTTTTAAAGAATCAGATGGGCGACTCAAATATCTCCAGCCCTGGGTTACAGCCAAGCACTCAGCTCTCCAATCTGGGAAGCACTGAGACTCTAGAAGAAACGCCCTCTGGGTCACAAGATAAGGTTTGTACAGCTAAAGCTCTAGCTTTGTCCTAAGTAACAAAGAGTAACGTTTAGTAAGGGTTCTAATGAGTGCAAGTTTGATTTTTCACTTGTGTGAAGGTTCATACGTGCAGCAACATAATGACATCCTCCTGGGTCATCATGATCCGAGTAACTGTTTCATCTGGATTTTGTAGTAGCCTGCTACCTGGTTTCCCAGCTTTTGCCCCCTGGTTGCTTCTTACCTATTCTTAACCCAACAGCCAGAGTAATCCTTGTAAAACATAACTCAGATCGTGGCATTCCTCTGCTTAAAACACTCCAGCAGTGTCCCAGCTCACTCAAGTAATAGCCAGGATCATGACAGTGGCCCACGAGGCCCTGCCTTATCTGGCCCCTCTACCCCAGGCCTCATCTGTCACTGTGCATTGCTCACCTGGCTCCAGTCCCATTGGCTCTCTTGCCTTTCCCCAAATGTGCCAGATATGTTCCTGCCTTGGGACAGGCCTTTGCACTTGTTGTTCCCTTGGTCTGTAATACTTTCCTCCCAGATAGGGCTTGCTCCCTTTCCTCCTTCAAGCCTCATGTGTCCTCCATAAGTCAGGCCTTCTCTGACTACCCTATTTAAAATAACCCTTGGCCAGGCGCAGTGGCTCACACCTGTAACACCAGCACTTTGGAAGGTTGAGGCAGGCAGATCACTTGAGCCCAGGAGTTTGAAACCAGCCTGGCCAATTGACAAAACTCTGTCTCTACTAAAAATACAAAAATTAGCTGGGTGTGGTGGCACATGCCTGTAATCCCAGCTACTCAGGAGGCTGTAGCACCAGAATGGCTTGAACCCAGGAGGCAGAAGTTGCAGTGAGCTTAGATTGTACCAGTGCCCTCCAGTCTGGGCAACAGAGTAAGACTCTGTCTGTCTCAAGGAAGAAAAAATAGTAATACCCCTTGGACAGTACAGTGGCTCTCGTCTATAATCTCAGCACTTTGGGAGGTCAAGGCAGGAGGATCGCTTGAGCCCAGGAGTTAGAGACCAGTCTGGGCAGCATAGTGAGACCCCTTCTCTAGAAACAGATTTTAAAATTAGCCAGATGTGATGTCATGCATCTGTGGTCCCAGCTAATTGGGAGGCTGAGGTAAGAGCCTCGCTTGAGCCCAGGAGGTTTGAGATTGCTGTGAGCCTTGATCACACCACTGCACTCCAGCCTGGGTAGCAGAGCAAGGCCCTGTCTCAAAAATTTAATTTAACTTAATTTAATTTGATTTAAAAATAAAACCGCCGGGCGCAGTGGCTCACGCCTATAATTCCAGCACTTCAGGAGGCCAAGGCAGGCGGATCACCTGAGGTCAGGACTTCGAGACCAGCCTGGCCAACATGGCGAAACCCCATCTCTACTAAAAATACAAAATTAGCCCGTGGTAACAGACACCAGTAATCGCAGCTATTCAGGAGGCTGAGGTAGGAGAATCGCTTGAACCTGGGAGCTGGAGGTTGCAGTGAGCTGTGATTGTGCTACTGCACTCCAGCCTAGGCGACAGAGCGAGACTCCAGCTCAAAATAAATAAGTAAATAAATAAAATAAAACAACCCTCCCTCACCTCTATCCTCTTGCTGTACTTTATTTTCTCACTAAGGTTTCTAACCAGCTAACGTGGTTTCTGTTTTTGTTTTTTGTCTGTCTCCTGCCCACCAAAATATAAGCACCATGTAAAGCAGTTTTGGTTTTTTATTTGGTTTTTAAGCTGTCTCTTAATAGGAAAGAAGGGCAGTTTTACGAGCCTTGTTCATTGCTGTGTCCTTTGCATATAGCACTGTAAATATTTGTTGAATTAATTCTCTTTATAACTGATAGTCTGATAAAAGAACAGATACCAAATAAAATCCATAGTTTTTTAAGTAGACTTTTTGTTTTGAGATAATTACAGATTTATATGCAGTTGTCAGAAATAATGCAGAAAGATCCTATGTACCCATTACCCATTTTCCCACTGATAACATTTTGCAAAATATAGTGTGATATCATAACCAGGTTATTGACACAATCCACACATCTTCTTCAGATTTCCCTTGTTACTTGTGTGTATATTCAGTTCTGTGTAATTTTATCTCGTGTATAGCTTTGTATATCCACTACCACAGTCAAGATGCTAAATATTTTCATCACCACAAGGATGTTTTATGTTGCCCTTTCATAAACACACTGACTTCCCTTTCATACCCTCTTCTGCCTCTGCCTCTGCCTCTACCTCTGCCTCCCCGATCCCACCATCATTTAGCCCTAGCAACTATTAATCTATTTTCCAGTTCTATAAAGTCATTTCAAGAATATTATATAGGCCGGGCTCAGTGGCTCACGCCTGTAATCCCAGCACTTTGGGAGGCCAAGGCGGGCAGATCACGAGGTCAGGAGATCGAGACCATCCTGGCTAACACGGTGAAACCCCGTCTCTACTAAAAATACAAAAAATTAGCCAGGCCTAGTGGCAGGTGCCTGTAGTCCCAGCTACTCAGGAGGCTGAGGCAGGAGAATGGCGTGCACCCGGGAGGCAGAGCTTGCAGTGAGCTGAGATCACGCCACTGCACTCCAGCCTAGGTGACAAAGCAAGACTCCGTCTCAAAAAAAAAAAAGAGTATTATATAAATGGAATCATATATGTGACCTCTTGAGATTGTCTTTCTTCACTCAGCGTAATTCCTGAACATTTCACTAAAGTTGTTACATGTATCAAGTTTGTTACCTTTTATTACTGAGAGTATTACAGATTTGTTTGTTTTTGGCAGCTCGCTTAACTGAAGAACATCTAGATTGTTTTCAATTTTGGGTTATTACAAATAAAGCTCCTGTGAACATTTATGTACAGATTTTTGTGTGAACATAAATTTTCATTTCTCTGGGATAAATGCCCAGGAGTACAAGTGTCAGGTCATTTGGTATTGCATGTTTTAGTTTAATAGGAAACTGCCTTGGGAG
Organism: Theropithecus gelada; assembly: GCF_003255815.1. Taxonomy (NCBI): domain Eukaryota; kingdom Metazoa; phylum Chordata; class Mammalia; order Primates; family Cercopithecidae; genus Theropithecus; species Theropithecus gelada. The sequence continues at coordinate 86,804,105 of NC_037669.1, forward strand.
GCCAAGGCGGGTGGATCACCTGAGGTCAGGAGTTCGAGACCAGCCTGACCAACATGCTGAAACCCCATCTCTACTAAAAATACAAAAATTAGATGGGCATGGTGGTGGTGGTGTCTGTAATCCCAGCTACTCAGGAGGCTGAGGCATGAGAATCACTTAAACCTGGGAGGTAAAGGTTGCAGTGAGCCGAGGTCATGCCATTGCACTCCAGCCTAGGCAACAACGGCAAAACCCTGTCTCAAAAAAAAAAAAAAAGGCCGGGCGCGGTGGCTCACGCCTGTAATCCCAGCACTTTGGGAGGCCGAGGCGGGCGGATCACGAGGTCAGGAGATCGAGACCATCCTGGCTAACATGGTGAAACTCCGTCTCTACTAAAAATACAAAAAATTTAGCCGGATGTGGTGGTGGGTGCCTGTAGTCCCAGCTACTCAGGAGGCTGAGGCAGGAGAATGGTGTGAACCCAGAAGGTGGAGCTTGCAGTGAGCCAAGATCACACCATTGTACTCCAGCCTGGGCGAAAGAGCGAGACTCCGTCTCAAAAAAAAAAAAGAAAGAAAGAAACCACCAAACTGTTTTCTAGGAAGTCTGTACAGTTTTACATTCACATCAGCAATGTATCCAAAATGTTTTTAGATATTTAGATGATAATTAATTTAAACCAAATTTTGTATTCTACCTTCCCATGCCCCATTTTTACTGTATCTGGATTTAGGATCATCATCCAGGAGTGTGCAGTGGGCTTACTACTTCCCCTTTCTAAATCATGAATCACTTCATCTTCCTTTCGTGAATCATGAGGTTAAGGATTCTTGTACTGCCTAAAGCAGATTTGTTGTGAGACCCTAAGGAAGAAATGGACCAGAAAAAAATGCCTTAAGAATTGTAAGGCCAGGCATGGTGAATCACACCTGTAATCCCAGGGCTTTGGGAAGCGGAGGCAGGCAGATCCCTTGAGTCCAGGAGTTTGAGACCAGCTGGCAAACATGGTGAAACCCTGTCTCTACTAAAAATACAAAAATTAGCTGGGTGTGGTGGTGCACGCCTGTAATCACAGCTACTCAGGAGGCTAAAGTGGGAGGATCATTTGAAACCAGGAGGTGGAGGTTACAATGAGCCAAGATTGCACCACTGCACTCCAGCCTGGGCAACTGAGGGAGACCCTCTTTCAAAAACCCTACAACAAAAAAAAGAATCAGCCAGGCGCGGTGACTCAGGCCTGTAATCCCAGCACTTTGGGAGGCCAAGACAAGTGGATCACCCGAGGTCAGGAGTTTGAGACCAGCCTGACCAACATGGTGAAACCCCATCTCTACTAAATAGAAAAGAGATTAGCCAGGTGTGGTGGCACATGCCTGTAATCCTAGCTACTTGGGAGGCTGAGGCAGGAGAATCGCTTGAACCCAGGAGGCGGAGGTTGCAGTAAGCCAAGATTGTGCCATTGCACTCCAGCCTGGGCAACGAGTGAAACTCCATCTCAAAAAAAAAAAAAAATCGTAAAGCACTGCCCATTGAAAGTTGAAAAATGAGTGTGACAAGCCATAGATGCTCAGCCGTTCAACAACAGTACTGAGTCTGTAGGCATACAGAACTCAAGAGGGACAGATAGTGCTGATGTGTTATTCTGTGATTTTTCATATACTTTTAAAATTTCACTTTTGGTCAGGTGTGGAGGCTCACGCCTGTAATCCCATCTGTTTGCACTTTGCACTTTGGGAAGTCAAGACAGGCAGATCGTGAGGTCAGGAGTTTGAGACCAGCCTGGCCAACATGGTGAAACTCCGTCTCTACTAAAAATACAAAAATTAGCCAGGTGTGGTGGCATACACAGTTTACTCCCAGATTATGCCTCCCAGGTTCAAGCGATTCTCATGCCTCAGCCTCCTGAGTAGCTGGGATTACAGGCACGCACTACCACACCCAGCTAATTTTTGTATTTTTAGTAGAGACGAGTTTAACTATGTTGCCCAGGCTGGTCTCGAACTTCTTCTGACCTCAGGTAATCTGCGTGCTGTAATCCCAGCTACTCAGGAGGCTGAGGTAGGAGAATTGCTTGAACCCAGGAGGGGGAGCTTGCAGTGAGCCAAGATCGTGCCACCGCACTCCGGCCTGGGCGACAAAGCAAGACTGTGTCTCGGGGTTGGGGGGAAGACTCCACTTTTTAGGTTATAGTGACAAAATTTTATGAAATACTGAGATCTGGATATTGTCAGAAGCCATGTGATTGACTAAAATTAGCTTAAATTTATCATCAGCCGCCACACGCAGATACTACGTTTGTTTCGTAACACTGCCATCTAGTGCTGAGGAGCAAGTACTGCTATCAAGCCTTGATAGTGTTACATTCCATTTCAGTTGCATAATTCACTTACTAAATTTTTCTTGGGATTGTTTCTGTAGTGTATTTTGTTTTTGTTTGCTTCCTATGTTCAAGAATAATGCCTGTCTTATAGTGTGCCCACTACAGTGACCAGTAGCTCCAAACAGAAGTGTAAAATTCTCTAAACATCAATTCTCTGGGATGAGGAATGAACCATATTAAACCTGATGCTGAATATGATAATTTTGTCCTGCGCCGTACATGCTGTTGCTTGCTGAATGCCATTTCCCGAACTAAACGGTCAGACTAACACTTGATCTACATGAAGTATTAAAAAACTCAGAATCCTAACTTTAAGCATATTCAAGCATGAGGAAAGAATAACATTTTACCTTTTCTGTGGATGATGGAAGGTTAATTCATGAATAAATAAGCCCAGCTACCAGAGGAGGGCAACCAGTTTTTCTTATCAGAAACGGAAAAGAATGCAGAGACTGTGAAGCTTTTGGGGATTTGTGTGAAGAGGAATGTTCTGCTCACCTAGGCTCCTATGACAAATTCAACCAGTTAGGTAAATCATGTGTCATTTAACAATGAGAGGCCGGGCGCGGTGGCTCAAGCCTGTAATCCCAGCACTTTGGGAGGCCGAGACGGGCGGATCATGAGGTCACGAGATCGAGACCATCCTGGCTAACACGGTGAAACCCCATCTCTACTAAAAAATACAAAAAAACTAGCCGAGCGAGGTGGCGGGTGCCTGTAGTCCCAGCTACTCGGGAGGCTGAGGCAGGAGAATGGCGTGAACCCAGGAGGTGGAGCTTGCAGTGAGCTGAGATCCGGCGACTGCACTCCAGCCTGGGTGGCAGAGCGAGACTCCGTCTCAAAAAAAAAAAAAAAAAAAAAAAAAAACAATAAGAATACTGTCTTGAGAAATGTGTCATTAGGTGATTTCATTTCCGAACATCATAGAGTGTATTTGTACTTTCACAAACCAAGAAACCAAGATGGCATTGCCTATTAACACCTAGGCTCGATGAGATAGCCTATGGCTCCTGGACTACAGACCTGTACAGCGCATTACTGCACTGCATATTATAGGCACTTATAACACACTGGTATTTGTATATTTAGCCTTAGAAAGATTTAGTGAAAACACAATATTCTTCTGGGATCACTGTTGTATATGCAGTCCATCGCTGACCAAAACATGGTTTGTGCCAAATGATAGTATTTCCAAACGTTGATGCATTTTGATCTGTAGCCACCTCAGTTATTCAAACCTTAGCAGCACCTGTTTTCCAGAGGTAAGTATCACCATCCAGGTGATTAGGTAACCTATAATCTGCTGGGTTGACATCTCTGTGTGGTGGTTAAGAATGTAGACTGTATTGTTAGAACTAAGTTGGAGTCTGGTTCTGTTGTTGTATTTGGGCATCATCTGTGAAGTGGCAATAATAGTAGACCTACTCTAGCAGATGAATAGAGTAATACATGTAAAGTGCTTAGCATAGTGAGCATTCTGTGTATTCATATTGCCATCACAGATTCGTTTATTCCTTCTTATATGAGAAAACCTCCAAAACTGTAATGCTTTACCATACACCCCATTCTAGAGAAAGTCAGAGAATCTGTCTGGCCTGGCAGTAGTTATAGGGAGGCAGCATAGAGAATCTGGAAACTTTCTGCTCCTTTTAAAGTCAGGGTTCAGGGTTCTGCCATATAGTGGTTTCATATTTTAATATAAAGTAGGTGTGTTTGTGTTTGTTTGTTTGTATAGACGACGTCGTACTCTGTTGCCCAGGCTCAAATGCAGTGGCATGAACATAGCTCACTGTAACCTCAAAACTCCTGGGCTTAAACGGTCCTCCTGCCTCAGCCTTCCAAGCAGCCAGGACCACAGGTGCACACCACCTTGTGCAGCTACTTTTTAAATTTTTTTGTAGAGGCAGGGGCCTCAGTATGTTGACCAGGCTGATCTTAAACTCCTAGCTTCAAACAGTGCTTCCGCCTAGGCCTGCCAAAGTGCTGAGATTATAGGCATGAGGCACTCTGCCTGACTTAAAGTAGATTTTTGGCTGTTCAAAGTTAATTTATGTTTCACTGGACAAGTAAAAGTTGCTGTCTGGATTATGCCTCAGGTGTATTTTGTGATGAAGTTTCTCCATGATTGTTCTTTTCTTAAATTTCTGCAACATAGACCCAATCTGATCTCTGTTTTCCAAAGTAGTTTATATCTAAATATTGGTTTGTGTGTCTGCATACATATTCTATAATAGATGGAGTAGTTATGATTCATTTACTTTGCATTAATAAGAATTAGTGGTGTTGGCCAGGCACGTTGGCTGTAAGCCCAGCACTTTGGGGGCCAAGACAGACCGATCACCTGAGGTTAGGAGTTCAGGAACAGCCCAGCTAACATGGTAATACGCCATCTCTACTAAAAATACAAAAATTAACCGAGTGTGGTGGTGCGTGACTGCAATCCCAGCTACTCGGGAGGCTGAGGCAGGAGGATCACTTGAACCCAGGGAGTGGAGGTTGCAGTGAGCCAAGATCACACCACTGCACTCCAGCCTGGGTGACAGTGAGACTCCATCTCAAAAATTTAAAAAAAAAAAAAAAAAATTAGTGTTGTTTTCCAGTACTTTTTTGCTAAGAAACTTGACCCATTTGTTTTCTAAACATATAATGTATATAAAAAGGAATTAGCCCAATTCAAAACTGGGTAAAAGATTTTAATAGGAATCTCCATATAAGATGTACAGATGGCCAATAAGCACATGAAAAGATGCTCCTCATCGTTAGTCAATAGGGACATGCAAATTCAAACCACATGGAGGTATCACTTTATACCCATTAGGATGGCTAGTATCATTAAAACAGAACATCACAAGTGTTGGAGAGTATGTGGAAAATACTCTATATACTCTGTTACCTCATATACTGCTGTATACTGGCCACCCTGTTGGATTGCCAGTGATAATGTGAAATGGTTCAGGCACTAAGGGAAAAAACAGTTTGGTGGTTCCTCAAAAAGTTAAACTTAGAATTACTATATGACCCAGCACTTCTGCTCCTGGGTATATACCCAGAAGAATTGAAAACAGGCATTCAAACAGATACTTCCACACCAGTGTTTATAGCAGCAGTATTTGCACTAGCTAGAAGGTGGAAACATCTCAAGAACTCCAGTGTCCGTTAATGGAAGCATAGATAAATAAGTGTCATATATACATGCAATGGAACATTATTCGGCCATAAAAAGAAATGAAATTCTGATACACGTTAGAATATGGATGAACCTTAAAATCAACAATGTGAATGTACTAAATGCCGCTGAATTTTACACTTAAATATGGTTAAAATGGTAAGTTTTATGTATATTTTACTACAGTTTTTTAAAATAGGGAGATAAACGTCTATTGTGCTGTCGGTAGACATTTATGATGCCAGGAATTCACAAGTGACTAAGTCAGAATGTTCAGTGTAGTAAATGGAACTGGTGCACATGTCTGCAGCTATGTGGCCTGGACAGAGAAGTCTGTCCCAGGGGAGAATTTGTTGTCTATTTTGACCTAGATAGAATGGGTTTGAAATATTACCAGGGGCCGGGCACGGTGGCTCAAGCCTGTAATCCCAGCACTTTGGGAGGCCGAGACGGGCGGATCACGAGGTCAGGAGATCGAGACCATCCTGGCTAACACGGTGAAACCCCATCTCTACTAAAAAATACAAAAAACTAGCCGGGCAAGGTGGCAGGCGCCTGTAGTCCCAGCTACTTCAGAGGCTGAGGCAGGAGAATGGCCTAAACCTGGGAGGCAGAGCTTGCAGTGAGCTGAGATCCGGCCACTGCACTCCAGCCTGGGCGACAGAGCGAGACTCCTCTCAAAAAATAAATAGATAGATAGATAGATAGATAGATAGATAGATAGATAGATAAGATAGATTAGATAGATAGAAAGAAAGAAAGAAAGAAAGAAAGAAAGAAAGAAAGAAAGAAAGAAAGAAAAGAAATATTACCAGGGAGTTTTAAACATACAGCTGTGTCCTTGATGATTCTTTGCATTGGGAGTGACCAGGAGGTTTATAATGGCCTAGCCTTGGTCATCTTACTAGGTGTTTTGTTGTTGTTGTCTTGCATTATGGGGTATAATATTCTAGGAGCATTTAATGAATTTTTGTTTGGTACTCCATGCTTGCTATTAAGACCACATGGTGGGCTGGGCGTGGTGGCTCACGCCTGTAATCCCAGCACTTTGGGAGGCCAAGGCATGCAGATCACCTGAGGTCAGAAGAAGTTCGAGACCAGCCTGGGCAACATGGTTAAACCCGTCTCTACTAAAAATACAGAAATTCGCTGGATGTGGTGGTGCGTGCCTGTAGTCCCAGCTACTCAGGAGGCTGAGGCATGAGAATTGCTTGAACCTGGGAGGCGGAGGTTACAGTGAGCCGAGGTCACGCCTCTACACTCCAGCCTGGGCGATAGGGCAAGACTACGTCTCAAAAAAAAAAGACCACATGGTGTTTATGTGATTATAGTTTAGGCCAACTTCAATTTAATGCTTTTTGGGCACCAGACATTATATTGAGAATTTAATTTTCACAACAGTGCTCTGAGATCATTGTCCGAATGTCCTCGCTTTTCAGATAAGGAACTAAATTAGAAAGATTGTGCTGGGCTCAATGGCTCACTACAAAAAATGTAAAAATAAACTGAGCATGGTGGCATGCACCTGTGGTCCCAGCTACATGAAAGGATTATTTGAGTCTGGGAGGTTGAGGCTGCATAAGCTGTGATCACACCACTGCATTCCAGTCGGACTGAATGAGACCCTGTCTCAAAAAAAGAAAGAAAAAGAAAGATTATGTAATTTTCCCAGTTAACAGCTGAGGTGTCTTTTTTTTCAGACCCTAAACGCTACAGTTTTTTTTTCAGAAGTAAAAATATGAAGAAATTGAACAATATAAGATCTTTAGTATTTTTTTGTATCCACAATTTAAAATTAGATATTGATGCTGCCTTATATTTGAAGTGAGATTAGTGGAATTTCTTTATTGAATATTTTCTAAGGTGAAATGGTTTGGTATGAACCTACAAGTTTTTTTCAACTGTGGGAGGTTCTTGCCTCTTCCTCCACAACAGTTACTTTTTACTGACTACATTTTTTCAGACCTGCCCCGTCCCTCTCACCTAGTAGATGATGCTGTCCTCATACCAGGGAGAGAAGACAGAATGGCACTCCCTTAACTTTCTGTCCTTCACATGCAAACTTGTGTGCATGCTCATCGCTGCTGGCCCTCTTTCCCTGTTGTCCGACATGAGCCCTTCCTGACACGGGATCTCTTGCCTTAAGCTCCCTCTCTCCTCAAACTGACTTCCCCCTACTCCCTGAAAGAACTTTGGGAGAGAGAGAGCACTGTTCAGTGTCTGCTATGTACTGATGGGATCTGTGGTCCTGGGTAGCGGTGCCATTACTTGGGTAGGCAAGTCCAAGAGCAAGAAAGGCAAGGATTAGGAATACGTGAGAAAGAGAACCCCTGCCTTGGCAAACTTGTTCTCCATGTTGTTTGGAGTGCTGACATTAAACACGCACTGGGTTCCATACATGTCAGCCTCTACCAGCCCTCCCTACTTTATAGAGGCCTGAGACTCAGAGAAGTGGACAGCACTCCTCAGGCCACACAGCTGGAAAGGAGCAGAGCCAGGCAGCAGTGGTTGGCTCCAGGCCCTGCCTCTGGGTGGTTGATAGGACATCACAGCTGTGTCGCTACAACCTCCTGAGGGGATGCTTTTGCTCCCTTGACTTGTATTACCATTTCTGTGTTTTAAGAACACAAAATAACATTACCATTTTGTGTTCTAAGTACCTCCAGGTTCTAGAGGTCCCACAGAGACCTCCAGACATGTTCACAACTAACTTCAGCTTCCCTCTCTCCCTAACCCTAGGGACTCTTCCTGGGCTGGCCTGCCCAGGCAGTGATACCACCACCCAATACCTAGATACCAGGGTGTCCTCTCGGCTCCTTGCTCCTACCTGGCCAGCCACCAGCTCCTTCCATTCCAACTCCAGTTCTCATCCTCTTCTCTGCTAGTATCTTAGTCCAGACTCCTCAGTCTCACCCCTACAATTTGTCCTTTATGTGGCCAACCAAGTGCACCTCCTAAAATATAAAGCCTGATGGCTCATCCCCTGAACATGTCGCCATTGTCCTGTGGATAAAGTCCAGATCCTCTAACATGTCTCAGATACTCTGCAGTCTGCCCACTGCTTCTCTCTTTCCCTGTCACCCTCCTACCCAGCCTCTGACCCAGCTGTGCTGAAGCACGTGTGGCTGTCTCAGTGGCTGTGCTCCCCAGCCAGCTCACCACATCCCTCCCCAGTTTCACTTTTTCTAGCACCTTCCCTCCCACTCGACTCTGCAATTCTGCCTAGTGTGGGGCGCAGAGGGGGCTGGGGGGCGGGCCTTACCAGTTGTCCTGGCCTCTTTTTTCACATCACAGTGACAGCACAATGCCTGGCACCTGATAAATTCAAGAATTTTTATCAAATGGATGAAACAAACATTTGCCTGGACAAAATTGGGTTTGTTTTCCTATAGTAATGTGATCATACCATAGTTTTATCAATATTATACTAATTTGCAGTGTACTTTGGGGCCTTACAGACTTTCTGAAGCCTTGAGAATCGTGTTTCAATGAACTAATTTTTTCAGTATAAACAGATCTAAACAACTAATTCAGTCATTTTAGGAATAAAAAGTTGAGGCTGCCTGTGTTTTCAGAGTACTTAGGTGTGTCTCCCACTAAAATGTAAGCTCTGTGGCAGCTGTTGTTACTCCCTTACTGCATCCCGTGAGCCCAGGTTAGAGCAAGACCTGGCACCCTGTGAGTACTCAGGAAATAAAGGTTATTGACTATGGAAATGTTGCTTACAAGTACAGGAAAGCACAAAAGTTTTTCCTTTGAGTGGTTATAGTGTCAATAAGCCAACTTACTAAAATATATATAAATTTTAAATTGTCAGGCTTAAATGCTTTGCTTTTTCTTAAGAATTCTGTGGCTAGAGAATAAGGAGGGGTAATGGCCCACTGTTAAATAGCTGGATTTATTTTCTGATTCATCAGAGGTCCAATGCCTAGCGTTTCATTGAGAACAGTGAAAGGTGGAATCACCTGATCAGCATTCGGTCCCTGTGTCTCCTCTAGTGTCATTTCCTTATGTGTTGCTGACATGAGACAATTGGGCATAGTCAGCTTTGCCAAGAAAAAGAATGGTGAATTCTGATCCTGCCCCCCAGAGACCCTAAAAATTTGAATTATATTACCAATGCAAACCACCAACCTGGGGACACTGGATGAACTTGGGCCTTAATCCTTAGTACATCTTCAGTTTTGTCCATTCCTTATTTTTATACTCCATCCATCCTTGATTCTGTACAATCTTTGACTTCTGGAAAAGAAGTTTGGTTATGCTGTTTTATAAGAGACCTCTTTCACTGGGTGGTTTCATTTGTTTTTCAGTCTGCTCCATCTGGACACAAGCATCTGACGGTAGAAGAGTTATTTGGAACCTCTTTGCCAAAGGAACAGCCAGCAGTTGTGGGTCTGGATTCAGAAGAAGTGGAGAGGTTGCCAGGAGATGCCTCCCAAAAAGAGCCCAGTTCATTCCTACCATTTCCCTTTGAGCAGTCAGGAGGAGCCCCTCAATCAGAAACCCTGGGTGTCCCTTCTGCTGCCCACCACTCAGTCCAGCCTGAAATCACCACCCCGGTGCTAATCACTCCAGCCTCCATCACACAGTCCAATGAAAAGCATGCCCCAACCTACACAATCCCGTTGAGTCCCGTTCTCAGTCCCACTCTGCCATCTGAAGCTCCTACTACACAGGTTCCCCCCAGCTTACCTCGAAACAGCACCATGATACAGGCAGTGAAGACCACGCCTAGACAGAGGTCTCCACTCCTGAATCAGCCAGTCCCTGAGCTAAGCCATGCCGGTCTGATTGCCAGCCAGAGCCCCTTCCGGGCCCCATTGAACGTGGCGAACACAGCTGGCACATCCCTCCCAAGCGTTGATCTTCTCCAGAAACTCAGGTTGACCCCACAGCATGACCAAATACAGACACAACCACTTGGGAAAGGTGCAATGGTAGCCAGCTTTTCTCCGGCAGCTGGTCAGCTGGCCACACCTGAGAGCTTCATAGAGCCTCCCTCTAAGACAGCAGCAGCGAGAGCGGCAGCCTCAGCCTCCCTGAGCAACATGGTGCTTGCTCCCCTTCAGGTAATGGCAGGAGGGTGGGGGTGGGCATGGTGGGTAACTAACTGGATGGGATGAAACTACAGACCTTGGTTTTAACTGTCATGACACTGACAGTTTTGAAGAGTTGTCCCTTTAAAGTCTGTCGGGCTAGGAGACAGCTGAGGTAAGAAGCCCTATCATGAACAACCAAGTAATTTATTTTCCTATCTGGATATGCACTTTAGCAGAGGTTGTATGTTTGTTTTGCTTTTGCCCAGCATTTCCAGGAGTCCTCATTTGACTCAGGACCAAATTATTCCAAAGCTTAACTCCCTTCCTATCTCCCACAGCACTCTCCTAGAGTGCCTACCTTGTGCCAAGTACCCTAGAGGTGCCATAAGAGCATCCTAGACTTGAAGGTATGAGGTCAAATAAAGCTGATTTTTTTCAACTGTCCACATTTACATCACCTTATCAAGAGGTGCCATGCTGCCTAGATCTCTCATCTCTATCTCTACAGACTCAACAGCAAAAATATGCCCAGGCTGCAGGACAGACATCACATGTTCTCACTTTATTTGAACTCATGGAGATAGAGAATAGAAGGATGGTTACCAGAGGCTAGGAAGGTAGGGGGAGGTGGGGATGGTGAATGCATAAAAAAAAAAAATAGAATGAATAAGACCTAGTATTTAATAACACAACAGGGTGATTATAGTCAATAATAACTTAAGTATATATTTTAAAATAATGAAAAGAGTATAATTAGATTGTAACACAAAGGAAAAATTTGTGAGGGGATGGACACCCCATTTTCCATGGTGTGATTATTATGTATCGCATGCCTGTATTAAAACATTTCATATACCTCATAAATATGTACACCTATGTACCCACAAAAATTAAAAATTGTGTCTATTCCTGGGCTGTCCCTGGCTCTTAGAAGGGATACAGGTCTCAGGCTTTTCTTTAAAGATACCTGAAAGGCTCTGCACACACCCCTTCCCTCCGGAACTAAAGAGGAGAGGCTGTCGCAGAGCTCTCATGCAGTTGAATTGTTGGCTGCATAGTTGCAAGTTTCTGTCAGACTCTTCCCTTGGGAATCTAGGAACTAGTTAATATCTGAACCATTTTCTATTACTAACCTAGATTTTCCACTGGGAAAGTCTTCTTCAATTAAGACTAGGAAGTCTTCTTAATTGAAACTTCTTATATCCATCTATCTTTTCTTCATAAACATTTCAGTCTATGCAGCAGAACCAGGATCCTGAAGTATTTGTCCAGCCTAAGGTGTTATCCAGTGCCATCCCGGTAAGGACCTGCTTTTTCTTTCTTTTTTTTTTTTTTTTTTTTTTTTTTTGGAGACGGAGTCTCGCTCTGTCACCCAGGCTGGAGTGCAGTGGCCGGATCTCTGCTCACTGCAAGCTCCGCCTCCCGGGTTTACGCCATTCTCCTGGCTCAGCCTCCCGAGTAGCTGGGACTACAGGCGCTCGCCACCTCACCCGGCTAGTTTTTTGTACTTTTTAGTAGAGACGGGGTTTCACCGTGTTAGCCAGGATGGTCTCGATCTCCTGACCTTGTGATCCGCCCGTCTCGGCCTCCCAAAGTGCTAGGATTACAGGCTTGAGCCACCGCGCCCGGCCTTTTTTTTTTTTTTTTTAAGACTAGTCTGGTGCTATAGTGAGAAGGTAGAAAGAGTAGAACAAGGAATTTGATCTGTAACTGACTGTGAACGATCAGTTGAGCTAACTCACTACCTTTGGACCAGCCAGGACTCCCTCTTTCTAAAGGATACATTATGTATTTTTAAGTTCTTCTGCTGGATGTGAAGTAAAAGGTTGTCAGCTTAGTGAAAAGAGTTAGCTATGGAGCCCAGCCCATCTTAGATGCCTTTGCTAGGCCAGGCACCTCCCACCCCCGTCCTGGCAGAGTCCATTACTGTGGCCTCTGTGGATCTTGAGGCATCTGCATGGATATCTTCCCTGACTGTGTGTGTAGAGGGCATGGTGGGCCCTTACTCAGTATTTGTGAACGGGTGACTGCTAAGAGTGTGGTAACCTGGCTTATAAGTAGGAAATACTGCCCTGGAGGAGCTGTGATGTCCCAGGTGGCAGAGCCACTATCCTGCTACAGTCCTCTCATTTCCCATTGCTCTGAGAACAAAGCCTCTCAGGCCTGTGTGTTCTGTCCCGTTTGTCCTCCCTTGCTTCGTTTTTTGTTGTCCCTACTCTACATCACCCACTAACCTTGCAATGCACACAGGTTTTTTTAGCTCCCTAAAGTCATTTCTGTTTTCCTTTGAGCCTTTGTGCCCTCCTTGAGTCTTGGAGTTTAAATGGGAACCAGCTTCTGACTGGTCTTATATCTTGGAGTTTAAATGGGAGCCAGCTCCTGACAGTTCTTGGAAACGAGCCTCTTTTCTGTGTGTCTTGTCCTTCTGCATGGTGATCTATCTGCAGGAGCTCTCGGCCTGCTTTTGCACCAAAAATAAAGAAAGGGTAAATAGCTCAGATGCCAAAAACCATACCCTTGAAACTGGCCAGCTCTGTGCTCTTTGTAAATGAGAAAGTGACATGTAAGAGAAAGAAATGTAGATCTCTGTTGATTGTATCAGATCTGAGGATACTGAAAATACTGATGATTACTGGTTTGTTTTTTTTTTTTTTTTGAGACAGAGTCTCGCTCTGTCTCCCAGGCTGGAGTGCAGTGGCCGGATCTCAGCTCACTGCAAGCTCCGCCTCCCGGGTTTACGCCATTCTCCTGGCTCAGCCTCCGGAGTAGCTGGGACTACAGGCGCCCGCCACCTTGCCCAGCTAGTTTTTTTTGTATTTTTTAGTAGAGACGGGGTTTCACCGTGTTAGCCAGGATGGTCTCGATCTCCTGACCTCGTGATCCGCCTGTCTCAGCCTCCCAAAGTGCTGGGATTACAGGCTTGAGCCACCGCGCCCGGCGATTACTAGTTTAATATATTCAGATAATTAGCTGGAATTAGCCTAGAAGCACATCTAAATGGAGGAGAGAGGTAGATGTTAGCTTTATTTTTTTTTTTTTTTTTTTTGAGACGGAGTCTCACTGTGTCTCCCAGGCTGGAGTGCAGTGGCGTGATCTCGGCTCACTGCAAGCTCCGCCTCCCGGGTTCACGCCATTCTCCCGCCTCAGCCTCCCAAGTAGCTGGGACTACAGGCGCCCGCCACAGTGCCCGGCTAATTTTTTGTATTTTTAGTAGAGACGGGGTTTCACCATGTTAGCCAGGATAGTCTCGATCTCCTGACCTCGTGATCCACCCGCCTCGGCCTCCCAAAGTGCTGGGATTACAGGCTTGAGCCACCGCGCCCGGCCTGTTAGCTTTATTTTTAAGAAATTTTCTCATTGCTTTCTATAATGGTATAAAAAAATAGATTGAACATAACTGGATTTGGATTTTTTGTTTTTGGTTGTTTTTTTTTTTTTTTTTTTTTTTTGGAAATGGAGTCTTGCTTTGCCGCCCAGAGTGCAGCTCACTGCAACCTCCACCTTCTGGGTTCAAACCATTCTTCTGCTTCAGCGTCCCAAGTAGCTGGGATTACAGGCGCCCATCACCACACTCTACTATGTTTTTGTCTTTTTAGTAGAGACGGGGTTTCACCATGCTGGCCAGGCTGGTCTTGAACTCCTGACCTCAAGTGATCCTCCCACATAGGCCTCCCAAAGTGCTAGGATTACAGGCATGAGCCACCGCTCCCAGTCATAACTGGATTTTTAAATTCTTTTTTATTGCAGTGTGATTTACATGCACTGAAATGCAGATTTTTAGAGTCCAGGCATGGTGGTTCACACCTGTAATCCCAGCACTTTGGGAGGCCTAGGTGGAAGGATCACTTAAGCCCGGGAGTTCAAGACCAGCCTGGACAACATAGTGAGACCTCATCTCTTACAAAAAAATCAAAAATGAGGGGAGGATTGCTTGAGCCCAGGAAGTTGAAGCTGCAGTGAGTGGTGACTACACCACTGCACTCCCACCTGGGTGACAGAGTGAGACCCTGCCTTAAAAAAAAAAAAAAATGCAGATTTTTTTTTTCTTTTTTTTCTTTTTCTTTTTTTGGAGACAGAGTCTTGCTCTGTCACCCAGGCTGGAGTGCAATGGGTGCAGTCTTGGCTCACTGCAACCTCCACCTCCTGGGTTCAAGCGATTCTCATGCCTCAGCCTCCCGAGTAGCTGGGATTACAGGCGTGCACCACCACGCCCGGCTAATTTTTGTATTTTTAGTACAGATGGGGTTTCACCATGTTGGCCAGGCTGGTCTCGAACCCCACCTCGGCCTCCCAAAGTGCTGGGATTACAGGTATGAGCCACTGCGCCCAGCCAAACAACACAGATTTTTAAATGAGTTTTTGACACATGTATGTATTATCCCTTAGGCAACCCAATCAATATGTAACATTCTGTCACTCCAGAAAGTTCCCTCATGTCCTCTTCCAGTCATTTCCCCAACTCCCCTCCCAAAAAGCCTTTACATTTTGAATTTATCATAGGATTTTTCGTACTGTGCATTCTATACTGTTATTTCTCTTACCTTCTGTGGCAGTTGGACTTGGCTTCCCGTAACGATTCTAGGACGTTCTTATATAAATGGGCTCGTCATCCTTTAGCTCACGGAAGTTTATAACCAGATGCTAGATGTTCAAATGCTCCTACTGAATGTTTACCTGAACCTGAAACAGTCTGTCTCTGGGCTTCACTCTTCTGCTGCTTGTGCCTGTTTCCACATGCTCCCTATTCTGGGCCTGGCTACTGGCTTCTGCACTTTGGTACAAAATGACCATTGTTCCTCTCCAGGTTGCAGGCGCCCCACTGGTTACTGCAACGACTACTGCAGTGTCTTCAGTCCTGCTGGCCCCAAGTGTTTTCCAGCAGACAGTTACAAGGTCTTCAGATCTTGAGAGGAAAGCCAGCTCTCCTTCTCCTCTAACTATTGGAACGCCAGAAAGTCAGAGAAAGCCTTCCATTATTCTCAGCAAGTCTCAGCTCCAGGATACATTGATACATCTCATAAAGGTATGTAGGATACCAATTTTATCTTTGATTTTTCATTACTTAATAAAAGAAATTGTATACATTCCTCCTACAGAATCAGTTCATAAAGTAAATTCAAAAGACTAGCTGGAGGCCGGGCAAAGTGGCTCACACCTGTAATCCCAGCACTTTGGGAGACCGGGGCGGGCAAAAAAAAAAAAAACAGACTGGGAGTACTGTTTCTCTTTTTTCAAGCATACCGTCCTGGTGGAGAAATATCTGCGCGAACTCAATATATTAACCATGATTGTCTCTGGATGGTGGGATTATCAGTTATACAAATCATTCATACAATTTTTTTTCCTAAACTGTTACCAAGGAAGTAAAATCTGTTGAGGTAAATGTGGCATTCGTATCCTTAACCTTTCCCATCTCTTCTAGAATGATTCCAGCTTCCTCAGTACACTTCATGAAGTCTACTTGCAGGTGCTGACCAAGAACAAAGACAACCACAACCTATGACTGGAGCAGAGTAAGTCTAAAGGCAGAGTGCTAACCTCAGAGACAAATAGGCTTCATCATGGAAACTTCTGAGCAGAACATCGAGTTTGAGAATCCTGAAATTGAGCCTATGAGAAAGAGACTCATTTCTTAAGAATGTTTTCCAAGTGACATTCTCAGTGATAATGGAGGTTTCACTGTGAAGCATCACCAGCAGACCTTTGTTTTGACAAAAAAAAAAAATCATTGTGTTAAGTTATGTGGGTGTTGTCATCAGCTAGGAGCAAGGCTGTGGAATAAGGAATCTGATTCTCAGCTCGCTTTCACTTTCAAGGACTTACAGAGGAGTAGTCACCAGCCTCACAGCAGAAGTTCAGCCTGGCCCCCACCGCTTGCCCCAGCCTACCCCATAGAAACAGGCTTTGGGCTGACAGTCAAGTTCTAAACAGAGTAGAAGGCAGCTCTGCAAAGTAGCTTCGAGCTTTTAGGACCAGAATTTAAGCCGGCAAATTGGGAATGATTTCCTCAAGTGAAATGTATTTTATATGAATGCCCCATTTGGGCCTTAAAAGTTGTGAAATTTCTTAATAGTGTTTTGTTTTTAAGTGCCCCAGTCCTGCCCCGCAGCAGGCCCCCAGTGCAGCATTACCGTTTGAATAGGGCACTGTCAGGCTCTGGTGGTGTGGACACAGGCACGTCACACCTTTGAAGGAAGGCTGGGACTGGGAATGCCCACATCCTATCAGATCTTCATTTTAGGTTGAACTCTCTAGTGGTTCTGAAAATGCTAAGTTTGTGTGTGAAGCACAGCCTTATTTTCCTTTTCTGTCATTGTTGATTGTTTTCCTTAACACTTTGACAAAAGGACCTGTGGACCAATCTGACAAAGCCATCCTGGTTCCTTTCCTTGAGTGTACTGAGAATAGTTTTAAAGCTATGCAGAAAAGGGAGCTGTTATTCACACTGCCCTTATTTTGTTGTAGAATTATGGAGTTAAAAGAAAATGTGATTCCGAACTCTACCAATGTATTCCTAGGCTGTGAGTACTTTCCCAGCCCAAAGTGTGAAAATATGTAAAGAAGCTTTGTTATGCTGCTATTGATCTGCCATGATTTCTATTTATTCTTTTATAGCATGTAATGGTGTTTAGTAATATTTTAATGTAGATTTTGATTTATTTCAGCAATAGTAATTTTAAGATATTCTTTGAATGAAAGTGTCTTTGTTTCTATGATACAGGTCATTTTGTAGTATTTAACCAATTAAGATGCACTGCTTACTTTTTATGAGCACTATTTAATGATGGGGTAAAAACCCAATTGGCTCAACCAGCTAGCATAAGGATTAGCTGTGAATAATGCTGACAGATATGATGGTTCCTTGGGAACAATCATTTAAGCTTTAATGGTAACTCAATCATAAGTCCATAGATTATTTTTTTCTAGCTGAAATTCTAGAAAATTACTTGTGAATTACATACTTGTTTTAGTTTGGTCTTAGTTTTTAGCATAAAGAATGATTGGCTTTTGTTGATCTAAACATGCTTCCTGGACAGGGTTTCTGCTTCTCATTTTAGTGTCTTCTATTGCTGTCTACTTAATTATGTGTGAATTGTGCAGAATTCAGGGAAGCTTATAAGTTTTCATGCTCAATTATGAATAGTTTGTTTTCACAGATAGTGTGTAAATTAAGCAACCAAAAATGAATTGCTTATGCATCATCTGGGAACGAGAAAGCTATAGTAGGATACAGAGTGTTGCTGACACCGAGAGATGGTGTCCAGGGAGCCACGTGACTTCCATAAAGTGGACGCACCAGTAGGTGTGATTGCACCCCAAATGTGGTCTCAGTGAGCTTTGGTGAACAGACGAATCAAGGGATTCTTGAATTGAAATTATGCTTTTGAGTATGTAATATTATGAGAGAGTTAAGAGAGAATATCCTAAAGAGAGTCTGTGATCATATTAATTTTCACCTTTAATGCTAGGAATGGATATGATAGACAGTAAAGAGAATCTATGATAAGGCTTCCTTAGTGTGAAAGTAAACTTAAGTGCCCAAGTCATGAAGATTTGAAAAGGGTAAACCTGTTTCACCTCCCAAATTTATATATTCAAAGCATTTACTTAAAATTCAGAAGCCAGAAGTTCATGTCATGATTACCAGGAAGTTCAGGCCAGAATGAATCTCTAGAGAAGCCAGGCCAAGCCTGGATAATTGCAGTTGGATGACCCTGGCCCGAAAGTCACAGTTCAGTTGCCTTATTCCTAGTTCAGGCTTACTATCTAGAACCTCATGCTAGCTTAGGTTGCATGTTTACATTGCTGCAGTGTCTTTACTGGAAGCTTAGTTGAATCGAAATGGACACCGAGATGGAGATGCTTCTGGCTAAATTTCGCAGAATCCCAGGAGACCTGCATTTAGACCACTCTGTCCATTTTTGTGCCCACCCCCACCCCCAGGGTCTGAGTGTGGGCTCCAAGATGAGCAGCCCGGAGCTTGGAGGAGAGGTGTGTCTGGGGCACCACTGGTGGGTGGTACTGCTCTTCTTTTTGTTGTAGTTAATGTGTTGTCTTTTAATGGACTCTCACACCTCCCAGACAGCCTTGTTCCCTTAAGGCAGAAGCTCTTCTTCATTGTGTCCCTCCTGGGATTCAAAAGGTGTGAGATTGGGCCTGCTTGACTTTGAATTCAAGTTTTGCAAGTGACTCTCAGTGTCAGAAGCATTTCATGCTGTCCACATGTGATATGTCCACAGCTCACCTTCAGAGGCTTAGATGTAGCCATCACAGAGAGTGGTATTTTATTAAGAACCCAAGTCCCAGCCTGACCAACGTCGTGAAACCTTGTCTCTACTAAAAATACAAAAATTAGCCGGGCGTGGTGGCGCACACCTGTAATCCCAGCTACTCAGGAGGCTGAGGCAGGAGAATCGCTTGAACCCGGGAGGCAGAGGTTGCAGTGAGCCGAGTCCGAGCGACTGCACTCCAGCCTGGGCGACAGAACGAGACTCCATTTCAAAAACAAAGAAAAAGAAAAAAAAAAGTCAAGCTGGGCCCCTATCTACAGGGGGACACACAAGCTTAGTTTAGTATATGTCTAACCAGATTTTGCATGTCAAGCATTTGTTCTTTTCCTGGCTTATGTTTTCTTGTAGAAATTATATAAACCCTATCATCCACTACTAGGTAAATTTTTAAACCATGCAGCTTTATTACTCTCCTCCCCCAAAGAATGTAGTTTGAAATTTTCTCATTTCTGTAGTAGAGGCCCCTAACTGCCATTGTATTACTAATAATGCAACATGAAATTGAAGGTGCCTAACTGCTCAAAAAACAAAATCAGCCATCATACTGTAACTCTGAGAGGAATGAGAGGTGGCACAGGCACGAGTGGGCTCAGCCCGTGTGAGTGAGGAGAACTGAGGAATCACGGGGTGCGCATCCTGCATCCTGGCTGCACATTTGCTGCAGAGCACGTGTTTCTTTCTTGCCTCCCTTCGGTTTTCTTCAGTTGCGTTCAGTGTACCTTCTGGAACCAATAGTGCTCTCTGTTTTCAAGTCTCTCAAATGCTAAGATCTGAGCACAGGCAAGCAGCTTACACTAGGCTTTTTTACAGCTGTGCTTGAGAACATTTCCGAGTGGACCAGGGCCTCGAGGAGCCGGTTTTTTAGCAAATTTAGCAGATGTGTGCAGTGATTCCCTCCGTTTTGTATTTGACACCTTCATTTAAAATGCTAAGATGCAATATCATTCAAAGAGGGGAAAATGCAGAATTGTGTTTCCTTTTTATCCGTGTGATTCCTTAAGAAACATGTTTTTAAAATATGTGTTCTAAATGGTTTTTTATTCTGTATTACTGCTTTGGCCATGTGGCTCTCATGACTTTCATTGTACCAGATTCTCAGCTCCCTGAAATGTGGGGACGAGAAGCTCTGGAATTACAGCAAGGTTTTTGTTCCATGAGCGCAATACTGTATCATTAACATTTTTAATGGTATGGATTTTATACCATCTCTGTATGTTTGCAAATATTAAGTTATTACATGTTTTAAAATGAGCGTTTTTCATCCTAAATTTTATATGTTTGCAAATATATTTTTTTAATAAAATTTCAAAACCAAGTTTTAGCACCTACTAAAATTTAATTGTGTTTTTATTTAATTTGTAGAAATAGGAACTTTTGAATGAGTTGCTGCACTTTGCAGAGTGCCATACTGGTGAAATGGGATGAGGCAAAAAAACAGAACTGACAAAACTGTTATCAGCTCCTTTTGTAGTTCATAAGCATGACGATTAGGTGTTCACACACAGGTGTGAGATGTGCCATCCTGAAACATTGTTACAATGTCGGCATATTACCTGTCTGACACAGAAAAAAGAAAGAAAACTGTTATCTACCTGTTTCCAGCCTGTATTGTCAGGGTTCTCCAGAGAAACAGACCTGATAGAAGATAGAGGTACATACCATGTGGTATTTCAGTCAACAACGGACCACATCTATGACAGTGGCCCCATGGAGTTATAACCCTATTTTTATCCAATCTTCTCTATTTTTAAATACACATATACTTATCCTTGTGTTATAGTTGCCTACAGTATTCAGTTCAGTCACATGCTGTACAGGTTTGCAGCCTAGGAGCCATAGGCTGTACCATGCATGTAGCCTAGGTGTGTAGTAGGCTATACCATCTAGGTTTCAGTTACCCACAGTCAACCCAGGTCTGAAAATATTAAATACAAAATTCCCGAAGTAAACCATTTTAAGTTTGATGCTGTTCTGAGAAGCATGATGAGATCATTTGCCATCTCACCCGGGCTGCGAATCATCCTTTGCCCAGCAAATCCACGCTATATATGCTGCCCACCAGTTAACCACTTAGTAGCCATCTCAGTTATCAGACCAACTGTCGGGGTATTGCAATGCTTGTGTTCAAGAAACCCTTATTTAATAATGGCCCCAAAGTGCAAGAGTAGTGATGTGGCAAGTCGGGTATGCCTAAGAGAAGCCATAAAGTGCTTCCTTTAAGTGAAAAGTTAAAGTTCTCAACCTTTTAAGGAAACAAAAGTCACATCTGGCCGGGCACAGTGGCTCACACCTGCAATCCCAGCACTTTGGGAGGCCGAGGCAGGTGGATCACCTGAGGTCGGGAGTTCGAGACCAGCCTGACCAACATGGAGAAACCTCGTCTCTATTAAAAATACAAAATTAGCCAGGTGTAGTGGCACATGCCTGTAATCCCAGCTACTGGGGAGACTGAGGTAGGAGAATTGCTTGAACCCGGGAGGCACAGGTTGCAGTGAGCCAAGATCATACCATTGCACTCCAGCCTGGGCAATAAGAGCAAAACTCCATCTCAAAAAAAACAAAGAAAAGTCACATCTGAGGTTGCTGAGATCAACATAAAAATGAACTTTGCATCCATAAAATTATGAAGAAAAACTTTGCTCCCGGTGAAACCCCGTCTCTACTAAAAAATACAAAAAACTAGCCGGGCGAGGTGGCGGGCGCCTGTGGTCCCAGCTACTCGGGAGGCTGAGGCAGGAGAATGGCATGAACCCGGGAGGCAGAGCTTGCAGTGAGCCGAGATCGCGCCACTGCACTCCATCCAGTCTGGGAGACAGAGCCAGACTCCGTCTCAAAAAAAAAAAAAAAAAAA